>NW_028173221.1:7500-150610 GCF_963971535.1 Notolepis coatsorum | reverse complement strand
GAACCTATCAAACCAAAAACACAGAGACCCAGACAACCAGAACACACGTCTCCAATACAGTGAAACACTGAAACACTACAAAAACACAGTCAGAAAAAAAGGGACCAACAAGTCAGAAACCAGCTACAAGATATAGAGGAATCCATAAAAACAAACAACTTCTGCGAAAACTGGAACAAACTAAACAAACACCATGAGGAGCTACCCATCCAAAATGGAGACGTATGGGTAAACCACTTCTCCAATCTCTTTAGCCCAATACAAATAATGAACAGCAAAAACACATACAAGATAAACTACAAAGCCTGGAGTCAACCATAAAAGATTACCAGAACCTGCTAGACTCCCCAATTACACTACAAGAACTACAGGACAAAATAAAATCACTCAAAACCAAGAAGGCCTGCGGAGCGGATGGTATCCTAAATTAAATCATCATATTCACAGACATGACAGACAAATTCCAATTGGCTATACTAAAACTCCTTAACATTGTCCTTAGCTCCGGATCTTCCCCAATATCTGGAACCAAGGACTCATAACACCGCTCCACAAAAAGGGAGACAAATCTGACCCAAACAATTACCGTGGGATCTGTGTCAAGAGCAACCTTGGAAAAATCCTCTGTATGATCATCAACCACAGACTCGTACATTTCCTCACAAACAACAATACCCTGAGCAAATCACAGATTGGCTTCCTACCAAATCACCGTACAACAGACCACATTCTCACCCTCAGCACCCTAATCGACAACCAAATAAATAAAAATAAAAGCAAAGTATACTCCTGTTTCGTTGACTTCCAAAAAGCATTTGACTCAATTTGGCACGAGGGTCTGCTGTACAAACTTTTAGATAGTGGCATTGGAGGGAAAACCTACGACATCATAAAGTCAATGTACACCAACAACACATGTGCTGTGAGGTTTGAGGGAAAACACACAGACTTCTTCCCTCAATGCCGTGGGGTTAGACAGGGGTGCAGTTTGAGTCCAACCCTCTTCAACATACTATATGAACTGAACTGGCAAACACATTGGAACAGACTGCAGCACCTGGCATCCCCCTAGCAAACACAGAAGTTAAATGCCTACTGTTTGCAGATGACCTGGTGCTGCTGTCCCCAACAAAAGAAGGGCTACAGCAGCACCTTGACCTTCTGCACAAATTCTCCCAGACATGGGCACTGACAGTAAACCTAAACAAAACTAAAATTATGATATTCCAAAAAAGGCCCAGCCTACAACAACAAAAACACAAATTCCTCCTAGACACAATTTCCCTAGAACACACAAAAAACTACACCTATCTCGGTCTAAACATCAGTGCTACAGGGAACTTCAATCAAGCTGTGAACGACCTGAGAGACAAAGCAAGAAGGGCAAGTTAGACATTCCAATCAAAATCTGGCTCAAAATATTAGACTCCGTCATATAACCGATTTCCCTATATGGTAGTGAAGTCTGGGGCCCACTTGCAAACCAAGACTTCACCAAATGGGACAAACACCCAATTGAGACTCTGCATGCAGAACTTTGCAAATCCATTCTCCGCACACAACGGAAAACGCCAAATAATGCATGCAGAGCAGAACTAGGAAGATACCCACTAATCATCAAAATTCAAAAAAGAGCATTCAAATTCCACAATCACCTAAAAGAAAGCGACCCAGACACACTCCACAACATAGCCCTCACCCACAGAGAGACCCTCGATAGATGCCCACTCAGCCAGATGGTTCTGGGACTCTGCTCACAAACACAAGCAGAGCCACCAGACAGAAACCACACTGGACTAAATCAAATTATAAGAAAACAAAAAGAAAACAAAAAGAAAACGATCTGACACATTGGAAAGAAACAACCCAAAAACAGAGCAAATTGAAATGTTATTTGGCTCTAAACAGAGAGTACACAGTGGCAGAATACCTGAGCACTGTGACTGACCCAAAACTAAGAAGATCCTTGACTAGGTACAGACTCAGCGAGCATAGCCTAGCCATTGAGAAAGGCCACCATAGGCAGACCTGGCTCCCAAGCGAAGACAGGCACCCACTGCACACAAGATGAGGTGGAAACCGAGCTCCACTTCTTAACAACCTGCCCACTATACCAAGACATCAGAGACATGTACTTCAACCTGCCCACTATACCAAGACATCAGAGACATATACTTCAACCTGCCCACTATACCAAGACATCAGAGACATATACTTCAACCTGCCCACTATACCAAGACATCAGAGACATATACTTCAACCTGCCCAATATACCAAGACATCAGAGACATATACTTCAACCTGCCCACTATACCAAGACATCAGAGACATATACTTCAACCTGCCCACTATACCAAGACATCAGAGACATATACTTCAACCTGCCCACTATACCAAGACATCAGAGACATATACTTCAACCTGCTCACTATACCAAGACATCAGAGACATATACTTCCCACAAATTACAAACACCCAAAGAGACTTTGAAAACATGGACAATAACTCAAAACTCACATACCCACTGGGAGAAATACAAGAATGTGCAAACACAGCAGCAAGATTTGTGAGCTGCTGTGACAAGAAAAGGACATCAAGCGGAATACAACCACCATAAAGACTGTACAAGAAATTCCGTCTGTAATGTACTGATTTCTTTTGTTTTCTCTGTTTGATTGTTTTGTTTTGTTTGGCTTTGGCAATGTAAACGTATGTTTCCCATGTCAATAAAGCCCATATGAATTGAATTGAATTGAATTGAGAGAGTGAGTGAGTGAGAGAGAGAGAGAGAGAGAGAGAGAGAGAGAGAGAGAGAGAGATAGAGAGAGAGAGAGAGAGAGAGAGAGAGAGAGAGAGAGAGAGACGCCTCATTCACTCCATCTGTCCATCTGTCCCTTCCTGTCTAACCATCTCTCTACATCTTCCCAGCTGTTCGTGCCTCGATCTGACCATCTGCACTTCACCATCTTCCTCTTCGTCTCCTCAGTCTGCTCGCTGGCGTAAACATGTTTGCATCCTCTTCTTCACCTCTGTTATGTGTTCATTCATGTTCACTCTTCTGTTCATCCATGCTGTGTGGAGAGCAGAGCAGAGCCTTATTCTACATACTGACCATGATGAAGAGCCTTATACTACATACTGACCACGATGAAGAGTCTTATACTACATACTGACCACGATGAAGAGCCTTATTCTACATACTGACCATGATGAAGGGTCTTATACTACATACTGACCATGATGAAGAGCCTTATACTACATACTGACCACGATGAAGAACCTTATACTACATACTGACCACGACGAATAGCCTTATACTACATACTGACCACGATGAAGAGCCTTATACTACATACTGACCACGATGAAGAGTCTTATACTACATACTGACCACGATGAAGAGTCTTATACTACATACTGACCACGATGAAGAGCATTATACTACATACTGACCACGATGAAGAGCATTATACTACATACTGACCACGATGAAGAGCCTTATACTACATACTGACCACGATGAAGAGTCTTATACTACATACTGACCACGATGAAGAGTCTTATACTACATGCTGACCACGATGAAGAGCATTATACTACATACTGACCACGATGAAGAGTCTTATACTACATACTGACCACGATGAAGTGTCTTATACTACATACTGACCACGATGAAGAGCATTATACTACATACTGACCACGATGAAGAGTCTTATACTACATACTGACCACGATGAAGAGTCTTATACTACATACTGACCACGATGAAGAGTCTTATACTACATACTGACCACGATGAAGAGTCTTATACTACATACTGACCACGATGAAGAGTCTTATACTACATACTGACCACGATGAAGAGTCTTATACTACATACTGACCACGATGAAGAGTCTTATACTACATACTGACCACGATGAAGAGTCTTATACTACATACTGACCACGATGAAGAGTCTTATACTACATACTGACCACGATGAAGTGTCTTATACTACATACTGACCACGATGAAGAGTCTTATACTACATACTGACCACAATGAAGGGTCTTATACTACATACTGACCATGATGAAGAGTCTTATACTACATACTGACCATGATGAAGAGTCTTATACTACATACTGACCACGATGAAGAGCCTTATACTACATACTGACCACGATGAAGAGTCTTATACTACATACTGACCACGATGAAGTGTCTTATACTACATACTGACCACGATGAAGAGTCTTATACTACATACTGACCATGATGAAGAGCCTTATACTACATACTGACCACGATGAAGAGCATTATACTACATACTGACCACGATGAAGAGCCTTATACTACATACTGACCACGATGAAGAGTATTATACTACATACTGACCACAATGAAGAGTCTTATACTACATACTGACCACGATGAAGAGTCTTATACTACATACTGACCACGATGAAGAGTCTTATACTACATACTGACCACGATGAAGTCTTATACTACATACTGACCATGATGAAGAGTCTTATACTACATACTGACCACGATGAAGAGTCATATACTACATACTGACCACGATGAAGAGCCTTATACTACATACTGACCACGATGAAGAGCATTATACTACATACTGACCACGATGAAGAGCCTTATACTACATACTGACCACGATGAAGAGCCTTATACTACATACTGACCATGATGAAGAGTCTTATACTACATACTGACCACGATGAAGAGTATTATACTACATACTGACCACAATGAAGAGTCTTATACTACATACTGACCACGATGAAGAGCATTATACTACATACTGACCACGATGAAGAGCCTTATACTACATACTGACCACGATGAAGAGCATTATACTACATACTGACCATGATGAAGAGCCTTATACTACATACTGACCACCATGAAGAGCCTTATACTACATACTGACCACGATGAAGAGTCTTATATTACATACTGACCACGATGAAGAGTCTTATACTACATACTGACCACGATGAAGAGTCTTATACTACATACTGACCACGATGAAGAGCATTATACTACATACTGACCACGATGAAGAGCCTTATACTACATACTGACCACGATGAAGAGTCTTATACTACATACTGACCACGATGAATAGTCTTATACTACATACTGACCATGATGAAGAGTCTTATACTACATACTGACCACGATGAAGAGTATTATACTACATACTGACCACGATGAAGAGCCTTATACTACATACTGACCACGATGAAGAGCCTTATACTACATACTGACCACGATGACGAGTCTTATACTACATACTGACCACGATGAAGAGTCTTATACTACATACTGACCACGATGAAGAGTCTTATACTACATACTGACCACGATGAAGAGTCTTATACTACATACTGACCACGATGAATAGTCTTATACTACATACTGACCACGATGAAGAGCCTTATACTACATACTGACCACGATGAAGAGTCTTATACTACATACTGACCACGATGAAGTCTTATACTACATACTGACCACGATGAAGAGTCTTATACTACATACTGACCACGATGAAGAGTCTTATACTACATACTGACCACGATGAAGAGTCTTATACTACATACTGACCACGATGAAGAGCCTTATATTACATACTGACCACGATGAAGAGTCTTATACTACATACTGACCACGATGAAGTCTTATACTACATACTGACCACGATGAAGAGTCTTATACTACATACTGACCACGATGAAGAGTCTTATACTACATACTGACCACGATGAAGAGTCTTATACTACATACTGACCACGATGAAGAGTCTTATACTACATACTGACCACGATGAAGAGTCTTATACTACATACTGACCACGATGAAGAGCCTTATACTACATACTGACCACGATGAAGAGTCTTATACTACATACTGACCACGATGAAGAGTCTTATACTACATACTGACCACGATGAAGAGTCTTATACTACATACTGACCACGATGAAGAGCCTTATACTACATACTGACCACGATGAAGAGTCTTATACTACATACTGACCACGATGAAGAGTCTTATACTACATACTGACCACGATGAAGAGCCTTATACTACATACTGACCACGATGAAGAGCCTTATACTACATACTGACCACAATGAAGAGTCTTATTCTACATACTGACCACGATGAAGAGCCTTATACTACATACTGACCACGATGAAGAGTCTTATACTACATACTGACCACGATGAAGAGTCTTATACTACATACTGACCACGATGAAGAGTCTTATACTACATACTGACCACGATGAAGAGTCTTATACTACATACTGACCACGATGAAGAGTCTTATACTACATACTGACCACGATGAAGAGCATTATACTACATACTGACCACGATGAAGAGTCTTATACTACATACTGACCACGATGAAGAGCATTATACTACATACTGACCATGATGAAGAGCCTTATACTACATACTGACCACGATGAATAGTCTTATACTACATACTGACCACGATGAAGAGTCTTATACTACATACTGACCACGATGAAGAGTCTTATACTACATACTGACCACGATGAAGAGCCTTATACTACATACTGACCACGATGAAGAGTCTTATACTACATACTGACCACGATGAAGAGTCTTATACTACATACTGACCACGATGAAGAGCCTTATACTACATACTGACCACGATGAAGAGTCTTATACTACATACTGACCACGATGAAGAGTATTATACTACATACTGACCACGATGAAGGGTCTTATACTACATACTGACCACGATGAAGAGTCTTATACTACATACTGACCACGATGAAGAGTATTATACTACATACTGACCACGATGAAGAGTCTTATACTACATACTGACCACGATGAAGAGCCTTATACTACATACTGACCACGATGAAGAGTCTTATACTACATACTGACCACGATGAAGAGTCTTATACTACATACTGACCATGATGAAGAGCCTTATACTACATACTGACCACGATGAAGAGTCTTATACTACATACTGACCACAATGAAGAGTCTTATACTACATACTGACCACGATGAAGAGTCTTATACTACATACTGACCACGATGAAGAGCCTTATACTACATACTGACCACGATGAAGAGTTTTATACTACATACTGACCACGATGAAGAGTCTTATACTACATACTGACCACGATGAAGAGTCTTATACTACATACTGACCATGATGAAGAGTCTTATACTACATACTGACCACGATGAAGAGCCTTATACTACATACTGACCACGATGAAGAGTCTTATACTACATACTGACCACGATGAAGAGTCTTATACTACATACTGACCACGATGAAGAGCATTATACTACATACTGACCACGATGAAGAGCATTATACTACATACTGACCACGATGAAGAGCCTTATACTACATACTGACCACGATGAAGAGTCTTATACTACATACTGACCACGATGAAGAGTCTTATACTACATGCTGACCACGATGAAGAGCATTATACTACATACTGACCACGATGAAGAGTCTTATACTACATACTGACCACGATGAAGTGTCTTATACTACATACTGACCACGATGAAGAGCATTATACTACATACTGACCACGATGAAGAGTCTTATACTACATACTGACCACGATGAAGAGTCTTATACTACATACTGACCACGATGAAGAGTCTTATACTACATACTGACCACGATGAAGAGTCTTATACTACATACTGACCACGATGAAGAGTCTTATACTACATACTGACCACGATGAAGAGTCTTATACTACATACTGACCACGATGAAGAGTCTTATACTACATACTGACCACGATGAAGAGTCTTATACTACATACTGACCACGATGAAGAGTCTTATACTACATACTGACCACGATGAAGTGTCTTATACTACATACTGACCACGATGAAGAGTCTTATACTACATACTGACCACAATGAAGGGTCTTATACTACATACTGACCATGATGAAGAGTCTTATACTACATACTGACCATGATGAAGAGTCTTATACTACATACTGACCACGATGAAGAGCCTTATACTACATACTGACCACGATGAAGAGTCTTATACTACATACTGACCACGATGAAGAGTCTTATACTACATACTGACCATGATGAAGAGCCTTATACTACATACTGACCACGATGAAGAGCATTATACTACATACTGACCACGATGAAGAGCCTTATACTACATACTGACCACGATGAAGAGTATTATACTACATACTGACCACAATGAAGAGTCTTATACTACATACTGACCACGATGAAGAGTCTTATACTACATACTGACCACGATGAAGAGTCTTATACTACATACTGACCACGATGAAGTCTTATACTACATACTGACCATGATGAAGAGTCTTATACTACATACTGACCACGATGAAGAGTCATATACTACATACTGACCACGATGAAGAGCCTTATACTACATACTGACCACGATGAAGAGCATTATACTACATACTGACCACGATGAAGAGCCTTATACTACATACTGACCACGATGAAGAGCCTTATACTACATACTGACCATGATGAAGAGTCTTATACTACATACTGACCACGATGAAGAGTATTATACTACATACTGACCACAATGAAGAGTCTTATACTACATACTGACCACGATGAAGAGCATTATACTACATACTGACCACGATGAAGAGCCTTATACTACATACTGACCACGATGAAGAGCATTATACTACATACTGACCATGATGAAGAGCCTTATACTACATACTGACCACCATGAAGAGCCTTATACTACATACTGACCACGATGAAGAGTCTTATATTACATACTGACCACGATGAAGAGTCTTATACTACATACTGACCACGATGAAGAGTCTTATACTACATACTGACCACGATGAAGAGCATTATACTACATACTGACCACGATGAAGAGCCTTATACTACATACTGACCACGATGAAGAGTCTTATACTACATACTGACCACGATGAATAGTCTTATACTACATACTGACCATGATGAAGAGTCTTATACTACATACTGACCACGATGAAGAGTATTATACTACATACTGACCACGATGAAGAGCCTTATACTACATACTGACCACGATGAAGAGCCTTATACTACATACTGACCACGATGACGAGTCTTATACTACATACTGACCACGATGAAGAGTCTTATACTACATACTGACCACGATGAAGAGTCTTATACTACATACTGACCACGATGAAGAGTCTTATACTACATACTGACCACGATGAATAGTCTTATACTACATACTGACCACGATGAAGAGCCTTATACTACATACTGACCACGATGAAGAGTCTTATACTACATACTGACCACGATGAAGTCTTATACTACATACTGACCACGATGAAGAGTCTTATACTACATACTGACCACGATGAAGAGTCTTATACTACATACTGACCACGATGAAGAGTCTTATACTACATACTGACCACGATGAAGAGCCTTATATTACATACTGACCACGATGAAGAGTCTTATACTACATACTGACCACGATGAAGTCTTATACTACATACTGACCACGATGAAGAGTCTTATACTACATACTGACCACGATGAAGAGTCTTATACTACATACTGACCACGATGAAGAGTCTTATACTACATACTGACCACGATGAAGAGTCTTATACTACATACTGACCACGATGAAGAGTCTTATACTACATACTGACCACGATGAAGAGCCTTATACTACATACTGACCACGATGAAGAGTCTTATACTACATACTGACCACGATGAAGAGTCTTATACTACATACTGACCACGATGAAGAGTCTTATACTACATACTGACCACGATGAAGAGCCTTATACTACATACTGACCACGATGAAGAGTCTTATACTACATACTGACCACGATGAAGAGTCTTATACTACATACTGACCACGATGAAGAGCCTTATACTACATACTGACCACGATGAAGAGCCTTATACTACATACTGACCACAATGAAGAGTCTTATTCTACATACTGACCACGATGAAGAGCCTTATACTACATACTGACCACGATGAAGAGTCTTATACTACATACTGACCACGATGAAGAGTCTTATACTACATACTGACCACGATGAAGAGTCTTATACTACATACTGACCACGATGAAGAGTCTTATACTACATACTGACCACGATGAAGAGTCTTATACTACATACTGACCACGATGAAGAGCATTATACTACATACTGACCACGATGAAGAGTCTTATACTACATACTGACCACGATGAAGAGCATTATACTACATACTGACCATGATGAAGAGCCTTATACTACATACTGACCACGATGAATAGTCTTATACTACATACTGACCACGATGAAGAGTCTTATACTACATACTGACCACGATGAAGAGTCTTATACTACATACTGACCACGATGAAGAGCCTTATACTACATACTGACCACGATGAAGAGTCTTATACTACATACTGACCACGATGAAGAGTCTTATACTACATACTGACCACGATGAAGAGCCTTATACTACATACTGACCACGATGAAGAGTCTTATACTACATACTGACCACGATGAAGAGTATTATACTACATACTGACCACGATGAAGGGTCTTATACTACATACTGACCACGATGAAGAGTCTTATACTACATACTGACCACGATGAAGAGTATTATACTACATACTGACCACGATGAAGAGTCTTATACTACATACTGACCACGATGAAGAGCCTTATACTACATACTGACCATGATGAAGAGCCTTATACTACATACTGACCACGATGAAGAGTCTTATACTACATACTGACCACAATGAAGAGTCTTATACTACATACTGACCACGATGAAGAGCCTTATACTACATACTGACCACGATGAAGAGTTTTATACTACATACTGACCACGATGAAGAGTCTTATACTACATACTGACCACGATGAAGAGTCTTATACTACATACTGACCATGATGAAGAGTCTTATACTACATACTGACCACGATGAAGAGCCTTATACTACATACTGACCACGATGAAGAGTTTTATACTACATACTGACCACGATGAAGAGTCTTATACTACATACTGACCACGATGAAGAGTCTTATACTACATACTGACCATGATGAAGAGTCTTATACTACATACTGACCACGATGAAGAGCATTATACTACATACTGACCATGATGAAGAGTCTTATTCTACATACTGACCACGATGAAGAGTCTTATACTACATACTGACCACGATGAAGAGTCTTATACTACATACTGACCACGATGAAGAGTCTTATACTACATACTGACCACGATGAAGAGCCTTATACTACATACTGACCACAATGAAGAGTCTTATACTACATACTGACCACGATGAAGAGTCTTATACTACATACTGACCACGATGAAGAGCCTTATACTACATACTGACCACGATGAAGAGTCTTATACTACATACTGACCACGATGAAGAGCCTTATACTACATACTGACCACGATGAAGAGTATTATACTACATACTGACCACGATGAAGAGTCTTATACTACATACTGACCACGATGAAGAGTCTTATACTACATACTGACCACGATGAAGAGTCTTATACTACATACTGACCACGATGAAGAGTCTTATACTACATACTGACCACGATGAAGAGTCTTATACTACATACTGACCACGATGAAGAGCATTATACTACATACTGACCACGATGAAGAGTCTTTTACTACATACTGACCACGATGAAGAGCCTTATACTACATACTGACCACGATGAAGAGTCTTATACTACATACTGACCACGATGAAGAGCATTTTACTACATACTGACCACGATGAAGAGTCTTATACTACATACTGACCACGATGAAGAGTCTTATACTACATACTGACCACGATGAAGAGTCTTATACTACATACTGACCACGATGAAGAGTCTTATACTACATACTGACCACGATGAAGAGTCTTATACTACATACTGACCACGATGAAGAGTCTTATACTACATACTGACCACGATGAAGGGTCTTATACTACATACTGACCACGATGAAGAGCCTTATACTACATACTGACCACGATGAAGAGTCTTATACTACATACTGACCACGATGAAGAGCATTATACTACATACTGACCATGATGAAGAGCCTTATACTACATACTGACCACGATGAAGAGTCTTATACTACATACTGACCACGATGAAGAGTCTTATACTACATACTGACCACGATGAAGAGCCTTATACTACATACTGACCACGATGAAGAGCCTTATACTACATACTGGCCACGATGAAGAGTCTTATACTACATACTGACCACGATGAAGAGTCTTATACTACATACTGACCACGATGAAGAGTCTTATACTACATACTGACCACGATGAAGAGCCTTATACTACATACTGACCACGATGAAGAGTCTTATACTACATACTGACCACGATGAAGAGTCTTATACTACATACTGACCATGATGAAGAGTCTTATACTACATACTGACCATGATGAAGAGTCGTATACTACATACTGACCACGATGAAGAGCATTATACTACATACTGACCACGATGAAGAGTCTTATACTACATACTGACCACGATGAAGAGTCTTATACTACATACTGACCTGATGAAGAGCCTTATACTACATACTGACCACGATGAAGAGCCTTATACTACATACTGACCACGATGAAGAGTCTTATACTACATACTGACCACGATGAAGAGTCTTAAAATACATACTGACCACGATGAAGAGTCTTATACTACATACTGACCACGATGAAGAGTCTTATACTACATACTGACCACGATGAAGAGTATTATACTACATACTGACCACGATGAAGAGCCTTATACTACATACTGACCATGATGAAGAGTCTTATACTACATACTGACCACGATGAAGAGTCTTATACTACATACTGACCACGATGAAGAGCCTTATACTACATACTGACCACGATGAAGAGCCTTATACTACATACTGACCACGATGAAGAGTCTTATACTACATACTGACCACGATGAAGAGTCTTATACTACATACTGACCACGATGTAGAGTCTTATACTACATACTGACCATGATGAAGAGTCTTATACTACATACTGACCACGATGAAGAGTCTTATACTACATACTGACCACGATGAAGAGTCTTATACTACATACTGACCACAATGAAGAGCCTTATACTACATACTGACCACGATGAAGAGTCTTATACTACATACTGACCACGATGAAGAGTCTTATACTACATACTGACCATGATGAAGAGCCTTATACTACATACTGACCACGATGAAGAGTCTTATACTACATACTGACCACGATGAAGAGTCTTATACTACATACTGACCACGATGAAGAGTCTTATACTACATACTGACCACGATGAAGAGTCTTATACTACATACTGACCACGATGAAGAGCCTTATACTACATACTGACCACGATGAAGAGTCTTATACTACATACTGACCACGATGAAGAGTCTTATACTACATACTGACCACGATGAAGACTCTTATACTACATACTGACCACGATGAAGAGTCTTATACTACATACTGACCACGATGAAGACTCTTATACTACATACTGACCACGATGAAGAGTCTTATACTACATACTGACCACGATGAAGAGTCTTATACTACATACTGACCACGATGAAGAGTCTTATACTACATACTGACCACGATGAAGAGCCTTATACTACATACTGACCACGATGAAGAGTCTTATACTACATACTGACCACGATGAATAGTCTTATACTACATACTGACCACGATGAAGAGCCTTATACTACATACTGACCACGATGAAGAGCCTTATACTACATACTGACCACGATTAAGAGCATTATACTACATACTGACCACTATGAAGAGTCTTATACTACATACTGACCACGATGAAGAGCCTTATACTACATACTGACCACGATGAAGAGTCTTATACTACATACTGACCACGATGAAGAGCCTTATACTACATACTGACCACGGTGAAGAGTCTTATACTACATACTGACCACGATGAAGAGTCTTATACTACATACTGACCACGATGAAGAGCCTTATACTACATACTGACCACGATGAAGAGTCTTATACTACATACTGACCACGATGAAGAGTCTTATACTACATACTGACCACGATGAAGAGTCTTATACTACATACTGACCACGATGAAGAGTCTTATACTACATACTGACCACGATGAAGAGCCTTATACTACATACTGACCACGATGAAGAGTCTTATACTACATACTGACCACGATGAAGAGTCTTATACTACATACTGACCACGATGAAGAGTCTTATACTACATACTGACCACGATGAAGAGTCTTATACTACATACTGACCACGATGAAGAGCCTTATACTACATACTGACCACGATGAAGAGTCTTATACTACATACTGACCACGATGAAGAGTCTTATACTACATACTGACCACGATGAAGAGTCTTATACTACATACTGACCACGATGAAGAGCCTTATACTACATACTGACCACGATGAAGAGTCTTATACTACATACTGACCACGATGAAGAGTCTTATACTACATACTGACCACGATGAAGAGTCTTATACTACATACTGACCACGATGAAGAGCCTTATACTACATACTGACCACGATGAAGAGTCTTATACTACATACTGACCACGATGAAGAGCCTTATACTACATACTGACCACGATGAAGAGTCTTATACTACATACTGACCACGATGAAGAGCCTTATACTACATACTGACCACGATGAAGAGCCTTATACTACATACTGACCACGATGAAGAGTCTTATACTACATACTGACCACGATGAAGAGCCTTATACTACATACTGACCACGATGAAGAGTCTTATACTACATACTGACCACGATGAAGAGTCTTATACTACATACTGACCACGATGAAGAGTCTTATACTACATACTGACCACGATGAAGAGTCTTATACTACATACTGACCACGATGAAGAGCATTATACTACATACTGACCACGATGAAGGGTCTTATACTACATACTGACCACGATGAAGAGTCTTATACTACATACTGACCACGATGAAGAGTCTTATACTACATACTGACCATGATGAAGAGCCTTATACTACATACTGACCACGATGAAGAGCATTATACTACATACTGACCACGATGAAGAGCCTTATACTACATACTGACCACGATGAAGAGCCTTATACTACATACTGACCACGATGAAGAGTCTTATACTACATACTGACCACGATGAAGAGTCTTATACTACATACTGACCACGATGAAGAGCCTTATACTACATACTGACCACGATGAAGAGTCGTATACTACATACTGACCACGATGAAGAGTCTTATACTACATACTGACCACGATGAAGAGTCTTATACTACATACTGACCATGATGAAGAGTCTTATACTACATACTGACCACGATGAAGAGCCTTATACTACATACTGACCACGATGAAGAGTCTTATACTACATACTGACCACGATGAAGAGTCTTATACTACATACTGACCATGATGAAGAGTCTTATACTACATACTGACCACGATGAAGAGCCTTATACTACATACTGACCATGATGAAGAGCCTTATACTACATACTGACCATGATGAAGAGTCTTATACTACATACTGACCACGATGAAGAGTCTTATACTACATACTGACCACGATGAAGAGTCTTATACTACATACTGACCACGATGAAGAGTCTTATACTACATACTGACCACGATGAAGAGCCTTATACTACATACTGACCACGATGAAGAGTCTTATACTACATACTGACCACGATGAAGAGTCTTATACTACATACTGACCATGATGAAGAGTCTTATACTACATACTGACCATGATGAAGAGTCTTATACTACATACTGACCACGATGAAGAGCATTATACTACATACTGACCACGATGAAGAGTCTTATACTACATACTGACCACGATGAAGAGTCTTATACTACATACTGACCTGATGAAGAGCCTTATACTACATACTGACCACGATGAAGAGCCTTATACTACATACTGACCACGATGAAGAGTCTTATACTACATACTGACCACGATGAAGAGCCTTATACTACATACTGACCACGATGAAGAGCCTTATACTACATACTGACCACGATGAAGAGTCTTATACTACATACTGACCACGATGAAGAGTCTTATACTACATACTGACCACGATGAAGAGTCTTATACTACATACTGACCACGATGAAGAGTATTATACTACATACTGACCACGATGAAGAGCCTTATACTACATACTGACCATGATGAAGAGTCTTATACTACATACTGACCACGATGAAGAGCCTTATACTACATACTGACCACGATGAAGAGTCTTATACTACATACTGACCACGATGAAGAGTATTATACTACATACTGACCACGATGAAGAGTCTTATACTACATACTGACCACGATGAAGAGTCTTATACTACATACTGACCACGATGAAGAGTCTTATACTACATACTGACCACGATGAAGAGTCTTATACTACATACTGACCACGATGAAGAGTATTATACTACATACTGACCACGATGAAGAGCCTTATACTACATACTGACCATGATGAAGAGTCTTATACTACATACTGACCACGATGAAGAGCCTTATACTACATACTGACCACGATGAAGAGTCTTATACTACATACTGACCACGATGAAGAGTATTATACTACATACTGACCACGATGTAGAGTCTTATACTACATACTGACCATGATGAAGGGTCTTATACTACATACTGACCACGATGAAGAGTCTTATACTACATACTGACCACGATGAAGAGTCTTATACTACATACTGACCACAATGAAGAGCCTTATACTACATACTGACCACGATGAAGAGTCTTATACTACATACTGACCACGATGAAGAGTCTTATACTACATACTGACCACGATGAAGAGTCTTATACTACATACTGACCACGATGAAGAGTCTTATACTACATACTGACCACGATGAAGAGTCTTATACTACATACTGACCACGATGAAGAGTCTTATACTACATACTGACCACGATGAAGAGTCTTATACTACATACTGACCACGACGAAGAGTCTTATACTACATACTGACCACAATGAAGAGTCTTATACTACATACTGACCACGATGAAGAGCCTTATACTACATACTGACCACGATGAAGAGTCTTATACTACATACTGACCACGATGAAGAGTCTTATACTACATACTGACCACGATGAAGAGCCTTATACTACATACTGACCACGATGAAGAGTCTTATACTACATACTGACCACGATGAAGAGTCTTATACTACATACTGACCACGATGAAGAGTCTTATACTACATACTGACCACGATGAAGAGTCTTATACTACATACTGACCACGATGAAGAGTCTTATACTACATACTGACCACGATGAAGAGTCTTATACTACATACTGACCACGATGAAGAGCCTTATACTACATACTGACCACGATGAAGAGCCTTATACTACATACTGACCACGATGAAGAGCCTTATACTACATACTGACCACGATTAAGAGCATTATACTACATACTGACCACTATGAAGAGTCTTATACTACATACTGACCACGATGAAGAGTCTTATACTACATACTGACCACGATGAAGAGTCTTATACTACATACTGACCACGATGAAGAGCCGTATTCTACATACTGACCACGATGAAGAGTCTTATACTACATACTGACCACGATGAAGAGCCTTATACTACATACTGACCACGATGAAGAGCCGTATTCTACATACTGACCACGATGAAGAGTCTTATACTACATACTGACCACGATGAAGAGCCTTATACTACATACTGACCACGATGAAGAGTCTTATACTACATACTGACCACGATGAAGAGCCTTATACTACATACTGACCACGGTGAAGAGTCTTATACTACATACTGACCACGATGAAGAGTCTTATACTACATACTGACCACGATGAAGAGCCTTATACTACATACTGACCACGATGAAGAGTCTTATACTACATACTGACCACGATGAAGAGTCTTATACTACATACTGACCACGATGAAGAGTCTTATACTACATACTGACCACGATGAAGAGTCTTATACTACATACTGACCACGATGAAGAGCCTTATACTACACTGACCACGATGAAGAGCCTTATACTACATACTGACCACGATGAAGAGTCTTATACTACATACTGACCACGATGAAGAGTCTTATACTACATACTGACCACGATGAAGAGTCTTATACTACATACTGACCACGATGAAGAGTCTTATACTACATACTGACCACGATGAAGAGTCTTATACTACATACTGACCACGATGAAGAGTCTTATACTACATACTGACCACGATGAAGAGTCTTATACTACATACTGACCACGATGAAGAGTCTTATACTACATACTGACCACGATGAAGCGCCTTATACTACATACTGACCACGATGAAGAGTCTTATACTACATACTGACCACGATGAAGAGCCTTATACTACATACTGACCACGATGAAGAGTCTTATACTACATACTGACCACGATGAAGAGCCTTATACTACATACTGACCACGATGAAGAGCCTTATACTACATACTGACCACGATGAAGAGTATTATACTACATACTGACCACGATGAAGAGCCTTATACTACATACTGACCACGATGAAGAGTCTTATACTACATACTGACCACGATGAAGAGTCTTATACTACATACTGACCACGATGAAGAGTCTTATACTACATACTGACCACGATGAAGAGTCTTATACTACATACTGACCACGATGAAGAGCATTATACTACATACTGACCACAATGAAGAGTCTTATACTACATACTGACCACGATGAAGAGTCTTATACTACATACTGACCACGATGAAGAGTCTTATACTACATACTGACCACGATGAAGAGCCTTATACTACATACTGACCACGATGAAGAGCATTATACTACATACTGACCACGATGAAGAGCCTTATACTACATACTGACCACGATGAAGAGCCTTATACTACATACTGACCACGATGAAGAGTCTTATACTACATACTGACCACGATGAAGAGTCTTATACTACATACTGACCACGATGAAGAGCATTATACTACATACTGACCACGATGAAGAGTCTTATACTACATACTGACCACGATGAAGAGTCTTATACTACATACTGACCATGATGAAGAGTCTTATACTACATACTGACCACGATGAAGAGCCTTATACTACATACTGACCACGATGAAGAGTCTTATACTACATACTGACCACGATGAAGAGTCTTATACTACATACTGACCACGATGAAGTCTTATACTACATACTGACCACGATGAAGAGTCTTATACTACATACTGACCACAATGAAGAGTCTTATACTACATACTGACCACGATGAAGAGTCTTATACTACATACTGACCACGATGAAGAGTCTTATACTACATACTGACCACGATGAAGAGTCTTATACTACATACTGACCACGATGAAGAGTCTTATACTACATACTGACCACGATGAAGAGCCTTATACTACATACTGACCACTGTGATGATGATGAAGGCTCCATGATGATGATGAAGGCTCCATGATGATGATGAAGGCTCCATGATGATGATGAAGGCTCCGTGATGATGATGAAGGCTCCGTGATGATGATGAAGGCTCCATGATGATGATGAAGGCTCCGTGATGATGATGAAGGCTCCGTGATGATGATGAAGGCTCCATGATGATGATGAAGGCTCCGTGATGATGATGATGAAGGCTCCGTGATGATGATGAAGGCTCCGTGATGATGATGAAGGCTCCATGATGATGATGAAGGCTCCGTGATGATGATGAAGGCTCCGTGATGATGATGAAGGCTCCATGATGATGATGAAGGCTCCATGATGATGATGAAGGCTCCATGATGATGAAGGCTCCATGATGATGATGAAGGCTCCGTGATGATGATGAAGGCTCCGTGATGATGATGAAGGCTCCATGATGATGATGAAGGCTCCATGATGATGATGAAGGCTCCATGATGATGAAGGCTCCATGATGATGATGAAGGCTCCGTGATGATGATGAAGGCTCCATGATGATGATGAAGGCTCCGTGATGATGATGAAGGCTCCGTGATGATGATGAAGGCTCCGTGATGATGATGAAGGCTCCGTGATGATGATGAAGGCTCCATGATGATGATGAAGGCTCCGTGATGATGATGAAGGCTCCATGATGATGATGAAGGCTCCATGATGATGATGAAGGCTCCATGATGATGATGAAGGCTCCGTGATGATGATGAAGGCTCCATGATGATGATGAAGGCTCTGTGATGATGATGAAGGCTCCGTGATGATGATGAAGGGTCCGTGATGATGATGAAGGCTCCGTGATGATGATGAAGGCTCCATGATGATGATGAAGGCTCCATGATGATGATGAAGGCTCCGTGATGATGATGAAGGCTCCGTGATGATGATGAAGGCTCCGTGATGATGATGAAGGCTCCATGATGATGATGAAGGCTCCGTGTTGATGATGAAGGCTCCGTGATGATGATGAAGGCTCCATGATGATGATGATGAAGGCTCCATGATGATGATGAAGGCTCCATGATGATGATGAAGGCTCCATGATGATGATGAAGGCTCCATGATGATGATGAAGGCTCCATGATGATGATGAAGGCTCCGTGATGATGATGAAGGCTCCATGATGAACACACAGCACTCAGCGCCCGAAGTCAGTTCCTTCATCACAAGCATTCAAATGTTTTATTACAAACAGGCATGGAATGTAAACAGTGTAGATGCACTCAGGGGTTTAGAGATAATTGATGTTGGTATATATACAGTATTAGATGATCAGGTTGGTATTATACAGTATTAGATAATCAGGTTGGTATATATACTGTATTAGATAATCAGGTTGGTATATATACAGTATTAGATAATCAGGTTATACTGTATTAGATAATCAGGTTGGTATATACAGTATTAGATAATCAGGTTGGTATATATACTGTATTAGATAATCAGGTTTGTATATATACTGTATTAGATAATCAGGTTGGTATATACAGTATTAGATAATCAGGTTGGTATATATACTGTATTAGATAATCAGGTTTGTATATATACTGTAGTAGATAATCAGGTTGGTATATACAGTATTAGATAATCAGGTTGGTATATATACTGTATTAGATAATCAGGTTTGTATATATACTGTATTAGATAATCAGGTTGGTATATATACTGTATTAGATGATCAGGTTGGTATATATACTGTATTAGATGATCAGGTTGGTATATACAGTATTAGATAATCAGGTTGGTATATATACTGTATTAGATAATCAGGTTGGTATATATACTGTATTAGATGATCAGGTTGGTATATATACTGTATTACAGGGCTATTCAACTAAATTGTTCAGGGGGCCACATTGTCAGAAACCCAAGGGGCCAGGGGCCGGACTGCCACGGCGCCTCCCCGTGCTATGAATATATGTACACTTGACACAACACGCAACCACATTTTCACAACTTTTATTTAACTACATTGCAAAAGTAGTATACTTTTCAAAAAAAGTGCTTCATTTATGTGCCACATCTGCAACATCTCCTGCAAAAAGTGCTTCATTTATGACTGTGCAACAACTGCAACATCTCCTCTTCAACATTTCAATATAAAAATAAAATAAAAAACAAACAAGTGCATGATGTGCATCTGAACATTCTAACATCAACACTTGAACAAAAAAACACATTTATAGTGCAGCTGAGCTTATGAAAAAGTGCTTCATGTCTGTGCAACAACAGCAAATCACAGCATCTTATTAGCACTTATTGTCCACTCTTAACTCTCAAACATCAGGGGGGTGGGGGGCAGACAGGCCTAGCCTACATACACACATCTAATGAGAGCGATTGCACTTCTTTGACTGGGCAATGGCAGAGAAAGATGGTTCATAGGAAGTGAGGGCTACCCGCAAACAGTGATGCAAATGCTCATTTGTCAAGGAGGCACGGTTGCTTGTTTTAATGGCATTCATGTGAGAGAAACTGGATTCACAGGTGTATGTTGAGCCAAACATTGTTAGCACAGATATTGCCAGCGTTTTTATTTTGGGGAATGTCTTGACATGAATACACTTTATCCAAAATGTTGTGGTGGATTCATTCTCAAGTGCCTGCTTCAGAGCAGATGATGCTTGCATGTCAATTATTTCAAGTTGCAGGAGACCATCATCAATGTGAAGTGATGCAAGGAACTCTTGTCCTTTTGTGGAAATAGCAGCTACATTGGCAAATGGGTTGCTCACAAAATGCATCAATTCTCTGGACATGTCAAATTCATCAAATCGACTTGCAAAGTTTTCCCTCAATTTATCAATGAAATCTGTCATTAATTGAGTGACTTTTGGCTCAATTGTGCGTGTTAACGTTGACATGAAAAGAAAAAAGTACAATTTTTTTTTTTTTTTTTTTTTTTTTTTTTTTTATTATCATGTAATCTTTGGCGGGCCGGTCAGAATCATCCCGCGGGCCTACTACTGGCCCCTGAGCAGCTAACACTGGAGCGGTTAAAGCTGAGGTGCCTTGCTCAAGGGCACAGCGAGCAGGCACATGCACACAAAGAGCCCGACGGGTACACAAACTAAAAACAGATATTACATTACACAAACTAAAAACAGTTATTACATTACATTACACAAACTAAAAACCGATATTGTCTGAATTACTAGAAGAAAGAAATGCACCACCTTTGGCTGATAGTAATTTATTAATTTCTTAGGATTTCTTTTGGTCTAATAAATGTGTAAGGTTCTTAGATGGATCTCCTGCTGCCTCCTCCTCCTCTTCCTCCTCCTCCTCCTCCTCCTCCTCCTCCTCCTCCTCCTCCTCCTCCTCCTCCTCCTCCTCCTGCTCCTCCTAATCCTCCTCCTCCTCCTGCTCCTCCTAATCCTCCTCCTCCTCCTGCTCCTCCTAATCCTCCTCCTCCTCCTGCTCCTCCTCCTGCTGCTGCTCCTCCTCCCCCTCCTCCTCCTCCTCCTCCTCCTCCTCCTCCTCCTCCTCCTCCTCCTCCTGCTGCTGCTCCTCCTCCCCCTCCTCCTCCTCCTCCTCCTGCTCCTGCTCCTGCTCCTCCTAATCCTCCTCCTCCTCCTGCTCCTCCTAATCCTCCTCCTACTCCTCCTCCTGCTCCTCCTCCTTCTGCTGCTCCTCCACCCCCTCCTCCTCCTCCTCCTGCTCCTGCTCCTGCTCCTCCTCCTCCTCCTCCTCCTCCTCCTCCTCCTCCTCCTCCTCCTCCTCCTCCTCCACAGGGAGCAGCGTACTGGCTCATGTAAAATGGCAGGCCATGCATTATGCAGCAGCTTAGGTGACAGCGCCGGGTCTTCATGTCCTCGGCTACAGTCCACTTGTCACTGCTCTGGTCGTAGCGCTCCACCTTGTTGGAGATGTTGCTGAAGTCATTGTAGCCTCCGACCACGAAGAGGAGGTCGTCCAGCACCGCAATACCAAAGTCGCAGCGGGGGGTGAGCATGTCGGGCAGGGCGCTCCAGGAGTCAGTCAAGGGGCTGTAGGCCTCCGCGCTACGCAGGGCGTGTCCACCGTCCCGCCCTCCCACCTGAGGACAGGACACATGAGAGGAATGTTTTAGTGTGTGGTTAAGGCAGGCAGACACTGTATTAATCCATTTAGGGAAATGAGGGCATCACAGAAGCATTGCAAGTCAAATGATACATATCTATAGAAATATCTAGTATAAAGCATTTGTCTCCGTGTGCACCTACCGCATAGACTTGACCTCCGTATGCAGCGACTCCCACTTTGCTACGCCTGCTGCTCATGGGGGCGATCAGAGTCCACTGGTCGGTGTCTGGGCTGTAGCACTCAGCTGTGCGCTGTGACCTCATCCTGTTGTAGCCACCACAGATGTAAACCTGTAATAAGAAAGAATATTCTAATTTAGTTTATATATTCCATTTGATTTCATTCTACTTTAATTGTCTGTTAATGTTGATACACCAAAGGACCCAGACACATCTTTTGTATGTGCAAGCTCACTTGGCAATAAAGACATTTATGATTTCTGATCTAACGTTCCTTGTGTTCATCTAGCACCCTGTGTCCCTCAGTTCCACCCACCTTGCCCTGGAGGGCTGCTGCCCCGGCCTCGCTCCTGTGCTCCAGCATGGGTGAGATCATTGTCCACTGGTTGGTTTCAGGCTCGTAGCGCTCGGCGGTGTTCAGGTACCCGTCTGCGTTCCACCCTCCCATGGCGTAGATACAGCCGTCCAACGCGACCACGCTGAGGTACCTGCGGCGTGAGTGCATGGGAGCCCCCTGCAGCCAGCTGCGAGTGACAGGGTTGAACCTGCGCACACTGTTGAGAGGCTCTACCCACTTGTCCATGCCGCCGACGCAGTAGACCAGACCGTGGAGATAAGCGGTGCTGTGATCCCACCGGGGACTCTCCCCCTCAACACTCACGTCCATCCATCCACCGGCTCGGATATCGTAAGCCTTCACGGTCAGGATGCCGCCACTGCATCTTCCGATGGCCAATAGGACCTCCTGGGGCCGGCGTGGGCGGGTCAGGGGGTTTGGGAGCCTGTCGGAGCCAGGGGGGTTCAGGACGCTGAGGATGAGGGGCCTGCAGTCGTGGCTGTCCCTCACCACAGGGTTGTTCTGGACGTTGCTCCTGAAGTAGTCAGGCCTCATCAAGCCCATGCGAACCTGGGAAGAGACAAGCAGACAGCGGGTACAACTTAGACATCGGTTGTAGACGGTTTCTGTTGCTAGGGAACCGTTTGGACCCAAATGTTTGAGAACCACTGTACTAGGGAACCTAGTGTTGTTTTAATGTAATGCACAGTAATACAATTATTATTATTTTTTTTATAAATGTTTTTCTTTTCTTTTCTTTTCATACATAAAACAGAACATAACAGTACAATAATAATAATAATAATAATAATAATAATAATAATAATAATAATAATAATAATAATAATAATAATAATAATAATAATAATAATAATAATAATAATAATAATAATAATGACAACAGCGACGACAACAATAATAACAGTAACATGAATCATAATGACCTTGACAAGAGACAGACAAACAAGAAAAAGTTAAATAATAAAAATAAAATAAAAAATAAATGTGGCTCAGTCACTAGCAACCATGTTTGTGTATCCGTAATACAATTAGTTACCTTGGGCAGCAGCAAATGGATGTGTGTTTTACGCTCCTCACGGGAGTGGTCGATCCAACGGAGGACGGCCTCGAACACCGTCTCCTCGCTCTTCACGTTCAGGTCATCCCTCTCGATGATGTCCACCAGTTGCTGCAGGGACAGCTCCACAATCTCCTGTGAGACGCGCAGCATCTCCTCAAAGTGGCACACGATGAAGAGATGGGCCTTGCGCCTCAGGTCAGGGCAGCAGTAGATGTCCACGAACCTCCAGATGCCGACACAGTTTTCCAGAGACAGCTGGCCTTCTAGGAAGTCAGAGCACGCTCCTACTATGCCAGTGACGCGAAGCTGGTCTGCAGCCACCAGAAGCTCTGCCACGTTCTCTGCTGTCACCATCACAAAACGTGTGTAGGAGTACTCTATGATGAGCTGCATCATACCCGGGGACACCCCAGGGATAGTGTAGACTGCTTTCTCTGAGTCGCTCCAGCGAGTGAAGAGGGCTCTGTGGGACGCAGAGTATAGAGATATCTGATGAGTAAACAGTAAGCAACATGCTGTCCTGTGTAGTAATATATGTTCACTGTAGAAGTATAGGGTCTTAGCACAGTAGAATTATAGTATCTTTTTAGAGTAGAAGTACAGTATAGTATCTGTTTACAGTAGAAGTACAGTATATTATCTGTTTACAGTAGAAGTACAGTATAGTATCTGTTTACAGTAGACGTACAGTATAGTATATTTTACAGTAGAAGTACAGTATATTATCTGTTTACAGTAGAAGTGTAGTATAATATATTTTACAGTATAAGTACAGTATAGTATCTGTTTACAGTAGAAGTACAGTATATTATCTGTTTACAGTATAAGTACATTATATTATATGTTTACAGTAGACGTACAGTATAGTATCTGTTTACAGTAGAAGTACAGTATAGTATATTTTACAGTAGAAGTACAGTATAGTATCTGTTTACAGTAGAAGTACAGTATAGTATATGTTTTACAGTAGAAGTACAGTATATTATCTGTTTACAGTAGAAGTGCAGTATAGTATATTTTACAGTAGAAGTACAGTATAGTATCTGTTTACAGTAGAAGTACAGTATAGTTTATGTTTTACAGTAGCAGTGCAGTATAGTATATTTTACAGTAGAAGTACAGTATAGCATCTGTTTACAGTAGAAGTACAGTATATTATCTGTTTACAGTAGAAGTACTGTATAGTATATTTTACAGTAGAAGTACAGTATAGTATCTGTTTACAGTAGAAGTACAGTATAGTATATGTTTTACAGTAGACGTGCAGTATAGTATATGTTTACATTATAAGTACAGTATATCATCTGTTTACAGTAGAAGTACAGTATATTATCTGTTTACAGTAGAAGTACTGTATAGTATCTGTTTACAGTAGAAGTACAGTATAGTATCTGTTTACAGTAGAAGTACAGTATATCATCTGTTTACAGTAGAAGTACAGTATATTATCTGTTTACAGTAGAAGTACTGTATAGTATCTGTTTACAGTAGAAGTACAGTATATCATCTGTTTACAGTAGAAGTAGAGTATATTATCTGTTTACAGTAGAAGTACTGTATAGTATCTGTTTACAGTAAAAGTACAGTATGGTATCTGTTTACTAACCAAACTAACCTGAACCAAGCTAACCTAAACCAAGCTAAGCTGAATGAATGAATGAATGAATGAATGAAAACTTTATTAACAGATTGCAGAATGGGTACAGTGCAGTACAGCTCAATACATACAATTGTTAAGGGGATGCAGACCAGAGAAAGACTTTCGTCTTGTTTCCACCAGGGTCCCCCATTTCCAATTCATCGTAACATATATGACATACATGACATACAGATAGACAGTACTGCTACATCTATACATTTATGACATACCAGATTTGCAATTACAGTACTGTATTTGTGATACAAAAAGAGTCCAGAAAGAAAAGAGTATATACATTAGGCGTAGAAACTGTACATTGGATTGGGTAGGCTGAAGCAAGCTAACCTGAACCAAGCTAACCTGAACCAAGCTAAACTTACCTGAAATAGTCGCTGCAGTCACACAGGAGGGCCTTGTGGGCATTCAACTCAGTGCTGTTGACTTTAATAACCACATCACAGAACATTCCCTCCAGACGCGGCTCATTAAGGATTGTACAGGACATTGTTTCCTTTTCCATGTGGGGATTTTGAATTGGATCTACAGAATATATTCAAGCTTACAGACAAATAGCCGGAAACAACAAGTGAGATCTTCACTTGTCTTCTGAGATCTGAGATATTCTTCTTCTTCTTCTTCTTCTTCTTCAGTGTAGACGCATCGTGGCGTATTACTGCCCTCCGCACTTCTTTTGATGGTCTCTTCTTCTTCTTCTTCTTCTTCTTTCTTGGCGTATTTCTTCCCTCCTCAGTTCTTATACTACACTAGTGGTGTGCCATCTTTAGGCCTCTTCAACACACACTTTCTCCTTCTTCTCTGCTCCTCTTGCCTATCCAATACTAAGTAATCCACTTTCTTCTTCCTCCATGCTGCTGGCCCCCTCACTCTCCCTGTCTGTTGTCCGCCCCCTGCCTATCTGCCCACTTTTCTTCTCATTCTCCTTTGCCCCTAGTGCACACGACTGTTCACCCCCACTTTTCTTCTCATTATCCTTCTTCTCCTTCTCCTTTGCCCCTAGTGCACCACTCCTGCGTATCTGCCGTTCAACCCCACTTTTTTTCTAATTCTCCTTTGCCCCTAGTGCAGCACTCTTGCCTGGCTGCTGTTCACCCTCACTTTGCACCCCCCTCTCCTTTAGTACAGTATGGATTTCTACTCCACTTATCCCTACCCCCAAAAACCTCCCAGCTGCATCAGCCACCGTTTGGCAGGCGTCAGACTTTGAGTCACTGTCCTTCACTCTCACCACCACCTCTACCATGAAAGCCAGAAACGCTGACTTGGTCATTATCACCACCTCAGCCTGAGACGCGGCTGGCAGACCAGGTCCAGACCGAGACACGGCGGTTATAATAGGAGGCGCGGCTGGCAGAGTTGGAGCAGATTGCTGACTCCCCTGCACCCTGTTCACCCCCTGTCTCCTTTCCTTCTCTCTCGCAGTCGCAACTGACTTAACTGCCTCGGCATATGACACCTTGTTCTGATCCCTCACAGATTGCACTTCCTTGGCCTGAGCAACATGTGCACACCCACGAAACGCTACATGGTGTTCCCCTCCACAGTTACAGCATTTGGGAACCTCTGCATTGCACTCCTGGATCTCATGACCCTCACCACACTTCGCACACCTCTGTTTCCCCCTGAAAGCCCCTGCAATATGCCCGAACCTCTGGCACTTATAGCAGCGCAGCGGTGGCCTTACATACTCTCTCACGCCGTACGACATGCTCCCTATATACACCCTGACTGGTAACACAGCGTCTGCAAATGTTACCACTACTGGCGCTCCTGAGCTCCCCTCCCTTGCCTTGAATCTATAGACACCACTGACATTTCCTCCCTTGATATGACCCTTAATGTCCTCCTCGGACAACTCACCGCAAACCCGGTAAATGACTCCTTTTAGCCACTGCTGTCTCTCTCTAGGCATCACAAATGTTCTAGAATGTTCTATTATGACATCATACTGTGACATCCAGTGATGGGAATAACGGCGTTATGAATAACGGCGTTAGTTTTTTCAGTAACGAGTCATTATTACTCTTCCAATCTTAATAACGCCGTTTCCGCCAAAAAATGCGGTACGTTACTATGATTGAAGCTGTTTTTTTCATCAGACAGATCTCTGCGCTGAGAAGCAATACTTTTTTCCCTTGGTTAGTGGGCAGTGCGTGATTGGCTGAGGTTGAGTAAAATGTCATGGTAAGCCAATCAGAGGTAGAGGTGGGCGGGTGTTCGAAAGAATCCAGAGTCTGACACACAGCGACAACACAAGCGACTCAGTCAATGACAGACCGCGGTTCTGTGTAAGTTTTGATAGTTTGTTTAGCGAGCCCAAATAATCCAAAACGAATCCAACAAACAACACAAGCGAGCAGTCGACAACAGACTGCGGGTCCATGAGTAAGATGATTAAACAGAAGGTTTTGTAGATACAGTACTGAATTCTGCCATCCGGACACATGCAATTTGAAATATGATTATAGAATATAGAATATCAGGCATAAAATGGTTATGCGATTAAAATGCGATTAATTCGATTAATTAATTACAAATCCTGTAATTAATTAGATTCATTTTTTTAATCGCCTGACAGCACTAATTTTCACTGTAGACGTATAGGGTCTTAGCACAGTAGAAGTATAGTATCTTTTTACAGTAGAAGTACAATATAGTATCTGTTTACAGTAGACATACAGTATAGTATATGTTTACAGTAGAAGTACAGTATAATATCTGTTTACATTATATGTACAGTATAATATATGTTTACAGTATAAGTACAGTATAGTATATTTTTACAGTAAACATAGAGTATATTATCTGTTTACAGTAGAAGTACAGTATATGTGTACAGTAAAAGTACAGTATGGTATAAGTTTACTAACCAAGCTAACCTGAACCAAGCTAACCTGAACCAAGCTAAACTTACCTGAAATAGTCACTGCAGTCACACAGGAGGGCCTTGTGGGCATTCAACTCAGTGCTGTTGACTTTAATAACCACATCACAGAACCTTCTCTCCAGACGCAGCTCATTAAGGATTGTACAGGACATTGTTTCCTTCTCCATGTGGGGATTTTAAATTGTATCTACAGAATATATTCAAGCTTGCAGACAAGTAGACGGAAACAACAAGTGATATCTTCACTTGTCTTCTGAGATATGAGACCTTCTGAGAGAATGTGCTATTATGACATCATACTGTGACATCACAAATGTTCTAGAATGTTCTATTATGACATCATACTGTGACATCACAAATGTTCTAGAATGGCCTATTATGACATCATACTGTGACATCACAAATGTTCTAGAATGTTTGATTATGACATCAAACTGTGACATCACAAATGTTCTAGAATGTTTGATTATCACATCATACTGTGACATCACAAATGTTCTAGAAAAAACTACATAAAACAATGACACAAATTATAATAAAATATTTAAGTAAAACTTATAGAAATAAAGAAAAATAAGACAATGAAATAAAGATAATAATTCATTTATGAAGATGTATGGGCATCAGTGATAAAATTGTCTTTCAAGGATAAGTGAGCTCCTGCACTGATTATTATAGTTCAATATTCAATATTTGATCACCAAAACCCCCCCAAAAGCATAAAAAGACCCCTCCCGCCCAAAAAGCGCCCCCAAAAATAGCACAGGCCCAGTGCCCTTTTCAGCCTTTGAGCACCTGCCCCTCTAAAGTCCTGTGCACGTCGCTGATCAGGTTGGTATTAGATAATCAGGTTGTTATATACTGTATTAGATAATCAGGTTGGTATTAGATAATCGGGTTGGTATATATACTGTATTAGATAATCAGGTTGGTATTAGATAATCAGGTTGGTATATACAGTATACTGTATTAGATAATCAGGTTGGTATATATACTGTATTAGATAATCAGGTTGGTATATATACTGTATTAGATAATCAGGTTGGTATTAGATAATCAGGTTGGTATATATATACTGTATTAGATAATCAGGTTGGTATTAGATAATCAGGTTGGTATATATTGTGGAAGTGAATCAATGAGACGAGCAGACGGAGTATCGAGTCTCTGAACTTTACTTCCAAACAAAATCAAAAGAACCAAGGTACAGCCACACCCTTAAGTCAACTCCCTCCTGTCACTCAATCAGTGTCCATTCTGAAGTGAGACACCTCTATCTAGTGTCCACCACACAGCCCCCCCCCCCCCCCCCCCGAACATTCAGAATTGACATTCAGTGCAACACCAAATAAACGGAACTGAACACAATAAACCCCCAAAAACAGTGCACCCAGTGTCTTCAGTCTCTTTTAGGAGGTCTGACCACGCGGCCATAACGACTGTATTTAACAGTCACAGGGAACGTGGAAGGGGAAAGGGTAAGGGTAGGGGCAGGGGGCCGTCCCCGCCGCCGCCGAGGCTTCGTCGGTGGAAAGGTAGGGGTAACAACGGCCGGAGGGCATGGGACAGGGGAAAACCGGGGCTGAGCCAGCTCCACCGGCCCGTTTGGGACCACATGAGCAGGCTTAAGACGATCGACTGAGATCTGCTCCTTATTCCCCCCCATGTCCACCACAAAGTACTTGGGGCCCGGCTCGAGGACGCGGAAGGGCCCGTCGTAGGGAGCCTGCAGTGGAGAACGGTGGGCATCATGACGGATGAACACATACCTCACAGTCATCAGGTCCTTAGGAATGTAGGACTGGAGAAGGCAGTGGTGTGTGGGAACTGGGGCAAACACCCTCGCTGCGTCCTGGAAGGCAGATCGGTGAGCTGTAGTGGACCAAGGGGCAGAGGAACCAGGAAGGAACTCCCCTGGGACCCTCAGCGGTTGACCAAAAACCAATTCGGCTGAAGAGGCCTGCAGGTCTTCTTTAGGGGCAGTACGCAGGCCCAACATGACCCACGGAAGACGGTCGACCCAGTTGCCGTCTGTGAGCGTGGCCCGGAGAGTGGCCTTCATGGATCTGTGAAAACGCTCACACATGCCGTTGGCCTTTGGGTTGTATGCTGTGGTACGATGGAGTTTCACCCCAAGTCTCTCAGCCATGGTGCTCCACAGCTCAGAAGTGAACTGGGATCCCCTGTCCGAGTCACCTCCGTAGCAAGATACCTGAAGTGACGTATGGCGAGGAAAAGTGCGCCAGCCACCCACTGCTCGCACACCGCACCTACTGCATAATCGGAGGCATCGGTGGTGAGGGCTATAGGAGCAGCAGGAGATGGGTGTGCCAGCATGGCGGCGTTGGCAAGGGCAGCCTTAGAACCCTCGAATGCCTGGACCCGCTCCGGGGACCAGCCCACGTCACGCTCTCTTCCCCTTCAACGCCTCGTACAGAGGTCTCATCAGGTGAGCCGCATGGGCTATAAACCTATTGTAAAAATGAACCATCCCCAGGAACTCCTGGAGAGGTTTGATGGTGAGGGGGCGGGGGAAAGCAGCAATTGCCTCCACCTTGGCGGGTAGAGGAACAGCCCCCTGGGAAGAGACATGGTGGCCCAGGAAATCCATGGCCGGCAGGCCAACCTGACATTTGGCCGGGTTCACGATCAGCCCATGCTCGTTGAGCCGCTCGAACAGTTGACGGAGATGTCCCCGATGCTCCTCCACCGATGCACTGGCTACCAGGATGTCATCCAGATAAATAAACAAAAATGACAGGCCTCGCAGCACAGAGTCCATCAGCCGCTGGAATGTTTGCGCTGCCCCTTTAAGGCTGAATGGCATGCGCAGGAATTCAAACAGTCCAAACGGGGTGATAATGGCAGTCTTGGGCACGTCGAGCGGATGGACTGGCACCTGGTGGTAGTCACGCACCAAATCTATTTTAGAAAAAATGGTGGCGCCCGCCAGGTGGGCAGAGAAATCCTGGATATGTGGCACTGGGTACCGGTCATGAGTGGTGATGTTATTTAGGCGACGGAAATCACTACACGGATGCCACTTCCCATCTGCCTTGGGGACCATGTGTAGTGGGGAGGCCCAAGGACTGTTGGACCGGCGCACAATGCCGAGCCGTTCCATTGTGGCAAACTCCTCCCTGGCTATTGCCAGTTTAGCAGCATCCAGGCGGCGCGCCCGTGCATGAACTGGCGGGCCCACCGTTGGGATGTAATGTTCCACCCCATGCTTGGCGACAGAGGCAGAGAAAGTGGGGACAGTCAGAGCAGGAAACTCAGCGAGGAGGCGCTGGTACATATCGCCTGTGGCGAGCATATTGGCCAGGGCAGGCGGCCCCGGCCCCCCCAGTGTGCAGGGGTATGTGTCAAAGGACACAGAGCCAATCAGCCTACGGTTCGCAACGTCCACTAACAGTCTGTGAGCACACAAAAAATCCGCGCCCAGTATAGGCACCGACACTGAAGCAATAATAAATTCCCAGCTAAACTGCTGTCCATGTAAACACATAGTCACGTACCTGGTACCAAACGTACGGATGGAAGTTCCATTAGCCGCGTCCAGGGGTGGTCCATGTCTGTTTCCCAAGGCGTCCGTGGCCGACGCAGGCAGGATGCTCCTCTGGGCACCCGAATCCACCAACAGACGCCTTCCAGACAACGTGTCCTCGATAAACAACAGCTCGTTGATATTGACGCCAGCGCTCATAGCCGCTAACGAGCGCCGGCTCTCGCGTTTCCCTGGTTACCAAAGGTGCATGGTGGAACACAGCTCTTCGCTTTGTTGCCAAAACGGCGATGATAATAACAAAGCCCTCTATCATCCTTCTGTGTCTGATCCCTGCGATCAGCCATCCGATCAGACACAGCAGCCACACAGTACTGACGGGAGGCCAGTAGAATTCTGTCCGCCTCCTCTGCCAATCCTCGGTAATCATTGGTGCGCACGAGAGGTGAGCTGGCCAGAGCCGGGCACACCGGAGTCGGGAGTTGACACAGGAACAGCTGCACAAAAATAAATGTAGCGTCACCTGAACCAAGCAGTGCTAGCATGTTCTCCATCAGTTCTGTTGGTTTACTGTCCCCCAATCCATTGAGGGACAATAGGCACTCCGCGCGCTCTGCATCTGACAGCTGTAAAAGCCGCAACAGCTGTTCTGTGAGCGCATTGTATTTGCCGGCGGTGGTGGTTCTCTCAGGAATCCCATCACCCGGCGTGTAGTGGAGGAATCCAATGCTGCGACAACATGATAATATTTTGTCTCATCCGACGTTATTCCGCGGAGGTGAAATTGTGCCTCGATGTGCTGAAACCACGGGGCCGGGTCATGCTGCCAAAACTCTGGCAACTTGACTGTAGCTGCATACACTGCGGGAACCACAGTCTGTGGATTCTCGTTATCGCTCATATTTCACACGTTTAGGGTCACCACTGTGGAAGTGAATCAATGAGACGAGCAGACAGAGTATCGAGTCTCTGAACTTTACTTCCAAACAAAATCAAAAGAACCAAGGTACAGCCACACCCTTAAGTCAACTCCCTCCTGTCACTCAATCAGTGTCCATTCTGAAGTGAGACACCTCCATCTAGTGTCCACCACACAATACTGTATTAGATGATCAGGTTGATATATACTGTATTAGATGATCAGGTTGATATATACTGTATTAGATGATCAGGTTGGTATATACTGTATTAGATGATCAGGTTGGTATATATACTGTATTAGATGATCAGGTTGGTATATATACTGTATTAGATAATCAGGTTGGTATATATACTGTATTAGATAATCAGGTTGGTATATATACTGTATTAGATAATCAGGTTGGTATATATACTGTATTAGATAATCAGGTTGGTATATATACTGTATTAGATAATCAGGTTGGTATATATACAGTATTAGATAATCAGGTTATACAGTATTAGATGATCAGGTTGGTATATATACTGTATTAGATGATCAGGTTGGTATATATACTGTATTAGATGATCAGGTTGGTATATACAGCAATGTATTCATTTAATTTATTTGTATGTATTTATTTGCACAATTAAATAGAAGAACACAAAGCACCAGATGAAACTCGAGCCCCAGAGACCAGAGAGAGACAAACATTCGTACCCAGAACACGTCTCCCTACACCCTGCGCACCAGATGCAGCCCCAGTTCTGGGTAATTCATTCGCACAGGATACAATTCCTTCCCATGATTTGGTTAATTAATTGGCACAAATGAAATGATGAAATAACGTCGGCGGCACAGCACAAGGTCAAGTCATTCCTTCCAGCTGCCTGTTTAAGACGGTTGTCCTTGGTGGTGGATTTATCTGGAGACTTAAATGAAGCTTCAGCTTGATGAGTTATCAAGACGTCTTGGTCTGCGAGGGATTATTGTTGGTGAAATGCAATTAAGAGGAGGATATTGAGAGCGTTGGGTGAATATTGTGTTTTTAGAATCAGAATACGACGTGCTTCCATATCTCTCATCTCTTTAAGTCCTTCTGGGGAAGATGGGGAGGGGGGGGGGGGTAAATAACATTCCAGGATCTAAATATGGTTATATTTTACTATACTGTGCAAAGTAACTTCTGTTACACTGTACACTGTAATCTCTCTCTCTCTCTCTCTCTCTCTCTCTCTCTCTCTCTCTCTCTCTCTCTCTCTCTCTCTCTCTCTCTCTCTCTCTCTCTCTCTCTCTCTCTCTCTCTCTCTCTCTCTCTCTCTCTCTCATCAGGTTGGTACATACAATAATTGATAATCACATTGGTACAAACAGATTATGCAAACAGTGAAGCTGAGAAAAATGTCTTTAACGTTCTTTGACGATCCAGTGATTTTGTAGTTGAACTGTGGAACTTTCTCACGAGATAAAACAGATATTGAGTTAAATTTCAGTTATAACAGAATTTTGTTAAAGATTGTACTGTTTGTTACTGCGGTTAGCTTCTGCAGTATGTATCTACCCATATATCTCTGTATGATAGCATGTACAATAGTGCTGTATATACTGTATATATACTACTAATAATAATAATAACTTTATTTGTATAGCACCTTTCATACAGGGATTGCAGTTCAAAGTGCTTTAAATAAAGACATTGAAATAAGACATACAATCTGTGTAAAACAAGCAGCAAGAGCAAAGCATAAAGTGGGATGAAATAATGCAGATATATTAATCAAATCATATCAGAGCCTCACGTTCCAATAGGCTTCTTGACTTTCTGTAATCTGTTACAAAACATGATACAGGTCAGAGTATGCACCCAGCAGATAGTGGGGCGTAAAGATACAAGTACTAATAATAAGTAAAAATAATAGCAAGGGTAAAATGAAGAGACATATCATTTTTTGTAATCTTTTTAACATTAGGATCTAACATCCCAACAAGCCACTTTGTTTATGGTTTGATTCATATAGTTTGATATATATGGATATATATTACGGCTGTCAATCTATTAAAATATTTAATCTGATTAATCACATGATTGTCGATAGTTAATCGTGATTCATCGCAAATTAATCGCATATTTTGTATCTGTTCTAAATCTACTTTAATACTCCTATCAACATGAGAGTCAACGAATGCTTGCTTTAAGCAGCCATTTAACACAAAAGGATGACCCTTATGTATTGCACATTTGCATCAAATTCAAGAGTGATGCACAAAATAACAATCGCCCCCAACAGTGGCTATTTTAGTTTTTGAAGACTGTATACTTTTTTTGCAAATCAAAATACTATACTTTATCCTTATAGCACATGCAGGGGGCGGAGCGACAGTGGCTTGGGAGGTAGAGCAGTCGTCTGGCAATCCGGAGGTTCCCGGTTCGATTCCCACTCCTCCCGGGCAGCGTGTCGATGTGTCCTTGAGCAAGACACTTAACCCCTAATTGCTCCCGATGAGCAGGTCGGCACCTTGCGTGGTCGCTCTGCTGTCGGTGTGAATGTGTGAGTGAACGTGTAGAATGTGAGGAACAAACTGTAAAACGCTTTGGATAAAAGCTGTTATATAAAAAAGCAGCCATTTACCATTTACCATGCATGACCTTGGTCTCTTTTGAAAGATGACATTCTGAAGTTTCTGATGCAATAAAGAAAATTCATGAAATAATGCTAATGAAATACAGTAACATAGGTCTGAACTTGAGTTGTAGAAAAACTCATGTTTTTCTGTAGTAGTTAGTAGGCCTGAAGTAGTATTTCCCAATTGATATGGCTGAAAAAAACACCCTGGGTCCATAGCCTGAATTATTTTGTAATACATGTCCATATTTCATAAATATCCGTTCAGAAATGAGTGATTAGAAACGGTTTTGGTAAAAAGTGAGAAAGCTCAGGAAAGATTTTCTCATAGACAATGCATTCAACAGAGAATTCTCTTCCTGTTTTGGCTTGTGACTTTTCACCTAAATCCCTGACCTCTGCCAGTAGAGGTCGCCAAAGTGCCGGTGGGCAAATCGTCCTCAAGAGGGCGATGTCCTCTTCCATCACACGTCGGGTCCCGTCCTGGCCCCCGCCGACGCCAGGTGTCACGGTCAGCAGCAGCAGCCTCCTCCAGGGCCTCATCTCCTCACCGTGGTCCTCAGCTGGTCTTTAACGCGCTTCCTCTGCCCTCCAGCAGAGCGTCCACCTTGATGTAGTCGGCCATATAGCACCATGTGAGGCAGCCGGTGTGAGGGCAGCCTTACTACATGGGCCAGCCATCGGAGCGGGTGGTGAGTGATGGTTCAGTGTGAGGGTCAGAGGTCATGACAGTACTTCAGTGTGAGGGTCAGAGGTCATGACAGTACTTCAGTGTGAGGTCAGAGGTCATGACAGTACTTCAGTGTGAGGTCATGACAGTACTTCAGTGTGAGGTCAGAGGTCATGACAGTACCTCAGGGCAGCTCTGGCTGCAATTGTAGCTTACCATCACCGGTATGACTGTGTATGAACGAATAATGGACTCTGTGAAGCGCTCTGGGTGTCATGAAGAGCGCTATATAAATCCAAGTCATTATTATTATTATTACTTCAGTGTGAGGTCATGACAGTACTTCAGTGTGAGGTCAGAGGTCATGACAGTACTTCAGTGTGAGGTCATGACAGTACTTCAGTGTGAGGTCATGACAGTACTTCAGTGTGAGGTCATGACAGTACTTCAGTGTGAGGTCAGAGGTCATGACAGTACTTCAGTGTGAGGTCAGAGGTCATGACAGTACTTCAGTGTGAGGTCATGACAGTACTTCAGTGTGAGGTCATGACAGTACATCAGTGTGAGGTCAGAGGTCATGACAGTACTTCAGTGTGAGGTCATGACAGTACTTCAGTGTGAGGTCAGAGGTCATGACAGTACTTCAGTGTGAGGTCATGACAGTACTTCAGTGTGAGGTCAGAGGTCATGACAGTACTTCAGTGTGAGGTCATGACAGTACTTCAGTGTGAGGTCATGACAGTACTTCAGTGTGAGGTCAGAGGTCATGACAGTACTTCAGTGTGAGGTCATGACAGTACTTCAGTGTGAGGTCATGACAGTACTTCAGTGTGAGGTCAGAGGTCATGACAGTACTTCAGTGTGAGGTCATGACAGTACTTCAGTGTGAGGTCAGAGGTCATGACAGTACTTCAGTGTGAGGTCATGACAGTACTTCAGTGTGAGGTCATGACAGTACTTCAGTGTGAGGCACGCGGTCATGACAGTTTTTTGTCCCCGAGTCGATCCGACCACCCTGGACCACTTTCCCCGAAATGGGACTGAAAACCAATTTTTTTTACTTTTTCGTCATAAAAAAGTTTTTTTATGAAAAATAAAAAATATTAAAAAAACGTATTAAAAAACTTTTCTGAGTTTTTTAAATGTTTCTGGACCTCCATGTTTTGGGGGATTTCGTCGGAAAAATCGGATCCGGGATGAGGCTCCCGTCAGTCGGGCACGAACTGCGGGTTTTCAGCCTCTCTCCTGGCTCCTGGAGCCTCTTCCGAGCTCCTCTCATACAGTCGGGATGGAACCTGTCTGTGAGTAACCCCCTTTGCCTAAATCACTTCCATCACCAGCTTTTCAGTCCAATGAAAACCCGCATTTTTCAAACTGCATGGAGGCCTTTCTCCTCTTCTCAAACGAGCTTCTTCTATGGTTCTTGTCTCATTTCATCCCCAAATAGCTGCTCTCTCTGTGTGGAGCTATGCTGCCCCCTATGGCCATGTGGAGAAGTGCGGTTATACTGTACCGTATTGCATAGACAGTGTAATATATATATAATATAATACAATGTAACGCACCTCCCAGACTGCTACGTGTGAGGAGGGACAGATGAAGAGAGGAGGAGGAGGACAGTGTAGAAAGGGAGAGGAGAGGAGGGGTGGAAGAGGGGAGTAGAGGAGGAGAGATAGACAAGGAGAGGAGGAGGTACGGTGTGAAGGAGAGAAGAGGGAGAGGAAAGGAGGAGAGAAGAGGGAGAGGAGAGGAGGAAATGAGGAGAGAAGAGGAGGCTAGAAGAGGGAGAGGAGAGAAGAGCGAGAGGAGAAGAGAGAATGCATTGAAAATTTGCATCAAATTCAAAACAGAGTGATGCACAAAATAACTTAAAAGAAAATAATAATTTAAAACAATGAATAAAGTGTGCATGAAATAATAGGGGAAAGAAAACGTTAGGAACTTGTTACATTCACCCACGCTGAGTAATCAAACCCCCCCCCTCTCTCTCTCTCACACACACTCTCTCCCTGCTCTCTTTCGCTCTTGCCCCTTCCTCATCTCTCTCACCCCCCTCTCTCTCTATATATCTCACACACACACACACACACACACACTTCAGAAACAAACATAGTATCAATGAGAGCATCCACAATACACCCGAGTGAAGTCTAGTAAAAAAATAAAAATAAAAATTTTTCTTAAAAGTGAATCGTGAGTTAAAAAAAATAGTGGCGTTAATAGAATCGGGCGATAACGCGTTAATACCGTGTTAACTTTGACAGCCTTAACAAGCGAGTGCTAGAAAATAAGGTAAAAATAGATAAATATAATTATGTGGGGGAGCTGGCATTCACGAGCCTGATGGCCTGTGGGTAGAAACTGTTTATCAGTCTCGTGGTTCTGTCTTTCAGACTCCTGTATCGCCTGCCTGATGGCAGGAGGTTGTAGAGTCTGTGTTGGGGGTGTGCTCTGTCCTTAATGATGTTATGTGCTCTCCTGGTGGCCCTGGTAGAGTAAATGTCCTGTAGTGAGGGGAAGGCTGCTTCAGAGATGTACTGAGCAGTTTTAATCACTCGCTGGAGTGCCTTCCTCTCCTTGGCAGTGCAGTTTCCACACCAGACCGTGATTGAGCTGGTGAGGACACTCTCAACCGTACTTCTATAGAAGTTGCTGAGAATTTTGGGTGGCATGCCAAATTTTCTCAGCCTTCTTAGGAAGTACAGTCGTTGGTGGGATTTTTTTTATTATCTGTTGGGTGTTGTGAGCCCAGGTGAGGTCCTCGCTGATGTGGGTACCGAGGAATTTAAAGGTTTTCACCCTGTCCACCTCCGTCTCACCTGTGTACAGAGGTGTGTGCTGTACACTCCTCCGTGGGTCAATAATCATCTCCTTGGTCTTGTCTGCATTCAAGGAGAGATTATTGTCCTGACACCAGGCCACCAGTTCCACCACCTCCCTTCTGTACGCCTCCTCAGCTCCCCCAGTGATCAGTCCGATGACTGTAGTATCATCTGCGAATGTGATGATACTGGTGTTGTTCTGGGACGCCACACAGTCGTAAAAGTAGAGAAGTATTTATTATTGAATTATGCTTTCTACATGACGTTTGTGTATTCCAGTTCTTGGGAGCGTTCAAACCTTGATCCATTGACCTCTACATGTTATGTTAAAGTGGTATGTGGTCCAGTTATGCTGCTCTTTTAGGTCCCTAAAATGAAAATTGTACTGCCGTGTCTCTGTGTGTGTGTGTGTGTGTGTGTGTGTGTGTGTGTGTGTGTGTGTGTGTGTGTGTGTGTTTGTGAATTTGTGTATTTCAGTGCATTGACATTTAAAAGCTGCATGAAATCAAAATAGATGTTTATCTTCTTTTATCACATATATCTTATACATATACACCAGTATCTGTCCCAACAATGACTAGTTGTTCTGTAGGTTTTCTTAATGGTATTTTAGAGTTTGTCATTTCCTGGAAAACAATAATAAAATGTTGATGAGTCATCCTGCGCACAGGGGCATGTACTAATGTATTGATTGAAAACTTTATTAACAGAATGGGTACAATACAGTATGGCTCAATACTAACAACTGCTAAGAGGATGATGACCAGAAAATGACTTAAGTCTTGTTTACAAAAGGGTCGTCTATTTTCAATTCATCAAGACATTTATGACATACAAGACATACAGATATACAGTACTGTGTAAGAAAAAGAGATCATGAAAAAATAATACATCGGAACGCGAAGAAACTGTAGATTGGAGGGGGTTGGGCGGGTGTGGGAGCGGCATTTTGACATTTTTCCGAGGCCAGTCTCTAATGGCAGTCACCCGTAGGTGCTCTTTACGGCTGAGGGTAGGGCGTTCCACATTATTGTGGCATAATTGCGAAACGTGTTTAGTCCCTTGTTTGAGCCGAATCTGGGTTGAACGTGATTTGTGGAGCTCCCTCTGGTGTTGTGGTCGTGGTATTCACTGACCTTGATCTGATTTGATTTAATTAACAACAAACAGATCAACATTTGTATTTCCCTTGTCAGGGATAAAACGAAAAGTCCAGGGGCTAGATCCACAAAGAATTGATTGCACGGTGCTAATTGCACCCTTACTTACGATTCATTATGAATTGAAAATGGGGGACCCTGATGTAAACAAGATGAAAGTCTTTCTCTGGTCTGCATCCCCTTAACAATTGTATGTATTGAGCCATACTGTACTGTACCCATTCTGCAATCTGTTAATAAAGTTTTCATTCAATCATTCACCGCGCAGGGTCAGGGTCCCCCATTTTCAATTCATAATGAATTGTAAGTAAGGGTGCAAGTAGCACCGTGCAAGCCATTCCTTGTGGATCTAGCCCCAGGACTTATTTCTACTCCAAGCCATCCTAGGTTGTCAAAGTGGGCCGGGGTGAGGTGGGTTCTAGGAGTAAGGTCAAGCAGTAGTCTGACCAGTTTGTTTTGAGATGTTTGTAGTCTTGTTTTTAGCGCCTTTGAGGTGCTTTGGTACCATGAGGTGCAAGCATAGTCGTAGTACCCTTGAATGAGTGCTCCTGTCAGAGTCTTCAGGGTATTCTTGTTTACCAGTGAGGAGATCCGGTACAAGAATCGAGTTTGTTGGTTGACTTTTTTTATTACATTGATTGCCATTTTTTCACAGGAAAGATTTGCCTCTAGGATGGAACCCAGGTAGGTGATTTCAAGTTTCAAGTTTGTTTATTATATGTCACAACAAAACATAAATGTCTTTATTAATTGAAAATGGAGGACCCTTATGTAAACAAGACGAATGTCTTTTTCTGGTCTGCATCCTCTCAGCAACTGAGCTCTGACTACCTGAGCTCTGCCTGAGTTGGACACAGATTTTTGGCAACATTTTAGATTTGTTATTATATCTATTCTTATTATATCTCAACAATAATCAATAATACAAAAAAGTAGCGATAGTCAGACCACCAGCCCTGATTCCAAACTCTAACCTTAACCAACTTCGAAAGAGGGCCTAAGCATAACCAGTTCGAAACAAGGCGGACATTAATAATTAATAAAATAATACAAATTAATAACATTTCCAATCAATCAATCAAACAATCAATCAATCAATCAATCAATTAATCAATCAATCAATCAATCGGGGAACATAGGACCCAGGGAACATAGGGATGACCCCAAAACAATGGCATCCAATCCATTGAAATGTTTGGAACGAGCAAGCTGTCTATCAAACCTTCTAGTGACACACATGCTTGTTGTGCGCATAACAGTTGTGTGCAAACACAAATGCCTGCTGCCATAGCTGCCTGCTAGCTACCTGCTAACACATATCTGCCTGCTAGCTACCTGCTAACACATAGCTGCCTGCTAGCTACCTGCTAACACATAGCTGCTTGCTAGCTACCTGCTAACACATATCTGCCTGCTAGCTACCTGCTAACACATAGCTGCCTGCTAGCTACCTGCTAACACATAGCTGCCTGCTAGCTACCTGCTAACACATAGCTGCCTGCTAGCTACCTGCTAACAGATAGCTGCCTGCTAGCTACCTGCTAACCCATATCTTCCTGCTACCTACCTGCTAACACATAGCTGCCTCCTAGCTACCTGCTAACACATAGCTGCCTGCTAGCTACCTGCTAACACCTAGCTACCTAGTGGGATGTGGCATTGGAGGCATCCTGATGTATCCTGAACTGGAAGGGCGTTGTCAAATTCAGTTTAAGGATTTGAAATATAATTTCTGCCCAACATCAACAGCCTCCTACAGCTCCTTTAAGGCTGCAGTAGACAACTTCAGAGGCGTTGGTTCACCTGCCCGGCAGTAACGGAGCAACGCTCTGCATCACTTCACAAGCTCAGACTCCCAGAGGCTCCAGCAGCTCTAAGCGGAAAAACAGAAAGTGAAACAGAAAACGAACACCACCTCAAACCCCATCAAAAAGTTCACACAATGTTCAAAACCTCCTGCTGATCAGAGACTGGAAATGTACATTTCATATTTTATTTAAATTCAGCTGAAAAGCTGCTGGGAGTCTGTGCTCTTGAACAGTGATGTGGAGCTAGCTGTGCAGCCTGTATGCTTTCCCCAACGCAGTTGTGTTTCCGCGTCTCTGATTGGCCCGTGCATTTCTGGTCATGTGACATGTGCGCCAATCGTGGGGCCGCAAGTTTCTACACTGGTTAAGCTTAGGCGCTCTTTCGAAGTTGGAACAGGACGGTAGAAACAGTTCTACGGGTCACTTAAGGTCAGCGCTCTAGGAACAGGACGGTAACAACAGTTCTACGGGTCACTTAAGGTCAGCGCTCTAGGAACAGGACGGTAGACACAGTTCTACGGGTCACTTAAGGTCAGCGCTCTAGGAACAGGACGGTAGACACAGTTCTACGGGTCACTTAAGGTCAGCGCTCTAGGAACAGGACGGTAACAACAGTTCTACGGGTCACTTAAGGTCAGCGCTCTAGGAACAGGATGGTAACAACAGGTCTACGGGTCACTTAAGGTCAGCGCTCTAGGAACAGGACGGTAACAACAGTTCTACGGGTCACTTAAGGTCAGCGCTCTAGGAACAGGACGGTAGACACAGTTCTACGGGTCACTTAAGGTTAGCACTCTAGGAACAGGACGGTAGACACAGTTCTACGGGTCACTTAAGGTCAGCGCTCTAGGAACAGGACGGTAACAACAGTTCTACGGGTCACTTAAGGTCAGCGCTCTAGGAACAGGACGGTAGACACAGTTCTACGGGTCACTTAAGGTCAGCGCTCTAGGAACAGGACGGTAACAACAGTTCTACGGGTCACTTAAGGTCAGCGCTCTAGGAACAGGACGGTAACAACAGTTCTACGGGTCACTTAAGGTCAGCGCTCTAGGAACAGGACGGTAACAACAGTTCTACGGGTCACTTAAGGTCAGCGCTCTAGGAACAGGACGGTAACAACAGTTCTACGGGTCACTTAAGGTCAGCGCTCTAGGAGCAGGACGGTAACAACAGTTCTACGGGTCACTTAAGGTCAGCGCTCTAGGAACAGGACGGTAACAACAGTTCTACGGGTCACTTAAGGTCAGCGCTCTAGGAGCAGGACGGTAACAACAGTTCTACGGGTCACTTAAGGTCAGCGCTCTAGGAACAGGACGGTAACAACAGTTCTACGGGTCACTTAAGGTCAGCGCTCTAGGAACAGGACGGTAACAACAGTTCTACGGGTCACTTAAGGTCAGCGCTCTAGGAACAGGACGGTAGACACAGTTCTACGGGTCACTTAAGGTCAGCGCTCTAGGAACAGGACGGTAACAACAGTTCTACGGGTCACTTAAGGTCAGCGCTCTAGGAACAGGACGGTATCAACAGGTCTACGGGTCACTTAAGGTCAGCGCTCTAGGAACAGGACGGTAGACACAGTTCTACGGGTCACTTAAGGTCAGCGCTCTAGGAGCAGGATGGTAACAACAGTTCTACGGGTCACTTAAGGTCAGCGCTCTAGGAACAGGACGGTAACAACAGTTCTACGGGTCACTTAAGGTCAGCGCTCTAGGAACAGGACGGTAACAACAGTTCTACGGGTCACTCAAGGTCAGCGCTCTAGGAACAGGACGGTAACAACAGTTCTACGGGTCACTTAAGGTCAGCGCTCTAGGAACAGGACGGTAACAACAGTTCTACGGGTCACTTAAGGTCAACGCTCTAGGAACAGGACGGTAACAACAGTTCTACGGGTCACTTAAGGTCAGCGCTCTAGGAACAGGACGGTAACAACAGTTCTACGGGTCACTTAAGGTCAGCGCTCTAGGAACAGGACGGTAACAACAGTTCTACGGGTCACTTAAGGTCAGCGCTCTAGGAACAGGACGGTAACAACAGTTCTACGGGTCACTTAAGGTCAGCGCTCTAGGAACAGGACGGTAACAACAGTTCTACGGGTCACTTAAGGTCAGCGCTCTAGGAACAGGACGGTAGACACAGTTCTACGGGTCACTTAACGTCAGCACTCTAGGAACAGGACGGTAACAACAGTTCTACGGGTCACTTAAGGTCAGCGCTCTAGGAGCAGGACGGTAACAACAGTTCTACGGGTCACTTAACGTCAGCACTCTAGGAACAGGACGGTAACAACAGTTCTACGGGTCACTTAAGGTCAGCGCTCTAGGAACAGGACGGTAACAACAGTTCTACGGGTCACTTAAGGTCGACTGAAACCAGAGAAAATACTGGAGGGCACGATTCACTTCCTTGTTTTATTGAGGACTAACGTTTAGGCTTCGTTCACACTGCAGGTGAGGGTGGCACAAATATGATGTTCTTGCTAATAGGGACTCAGATCTGATTATTTCATAGCCAGTGTTGTGGTCGAGTCACTAAATCTCGAGTCCGAGTCGAGTCTCGAGTCCCCAGTATTCGAGTCCAAGTCCAAGTCCGAGTCACCAAAGAAGAGCCAGCCAAGTCTGAGTCATCCAGGTTGAGTCCACTCCACTCTGGCAGTCAAAGAGCTGACGTACAAATAAAGAAAGGTGTACTTTGTGACACACAATAGCCAAACAGATGCACTAGCCTGAGGGGACTTTTCAGTCTGTGTTTAAAAGCATAGAAAAAAGAAATGGCAAATGGTAAATGGCTGCTTTTTTATATAGCGCTTTTATCCAAAGCGCTTTACAATTTGTTACTTACATATTACCAGTGTTGGGAGTAACGAAGTAACTTTTTGCCGTAACTAGTACTCTAACGCATTACTTTTTAAATTCAGTAACGCTGTTACCGTTACTAAATGGTTTGTTAGTTCGTTACTGCGTTCTTTTTATGTAGATTCATAGCGAGCGTCCTCCTGACTCCGTTTGATTTCGCCTGCGTTTGTTTTGTTTATTATAGAGAGCGTCTATTTCTTTCCGTAGCCGCATTTCTGGTTTCCGCATTTCTGATTGGCCACTGACTGACGTTCTCTGACCAGAGAGCGTCAGTCAGTGGCCACTGGCCAATCAGAAATGCGGAAACCAGAAATGCGGCTACGGAAAGAAATAGATGCTCTCTATAGTAAACAAACCAAACGCAGGCGAAATCAAACGGAGTCAGGAGGACGCTCGCTATGAATCTACATAAAAAGAACGCAGTAACGAACTAACAAACCATTTAGCAACTACTTGGAGAGATAATTAATATACAACATGGAAACGAGATAAAGGACATGTTTGAGGGGCTGCTGGAGTCAACTGGACTAACGTTACATCTCGACCACCGCAGACTTTGGTGAGTGCAATGTGTTCACTGAAACTCAAGATCAACGGATTTTGAGTATCTGGGGCATGGGACTCGGGAGCAATTTTTTTTTTTTTTTTTTTTTTTAATAAATAAATAGTTACTTTTCACAGTAACTCATTACTTTTGGGTGTAAGTAACTAGTAAAGTAACGAAGTTACTTTGAAATGAAGTAACTAGTAATGTAACTGAGTTACTATTTTTCAGTAACTAGCACAACACTGGAGGCGACCATGCAAGGTGCCAACCTGCTCATCGGGAGCAATTATGGGTTAAGTATCTTGCTCAAGGACACAACGTCTCATTGGTTAATACGGGTGAAGAAGTGAAATACCCTCCTCTCATTGGTTAATACGGGTGAAGAAGTGAAATACCCTCCTCTCATTGGTTAATACGGGTGAGGAAGTGAAATACCCTCCTCTCATTGGTTAATACGGGTGAGGAAGTGAAATACCCTCCTCTCATTTGGTTAATACGGGTGAAGAAGTAAAATACCCTCGTCTCATTGGTTAATACGGGTGAGGAAGTGAAATACCCTCCCTCTCATTGGTTAATACAGGTGAAGAAGTGAAATACCCTCCTCTCATTGGTTAATACGGGTGAAGAAGTGAAATACCCTCATCTCATTGGATTATACGGGTGAGGAAGTGAAATACCCTCCTCTCATTGGTTAATACGGGTGAAGAAGTGAAATACCCTCATCTCATTGGTTAATACGGGTGAAGGGGACAAATCAATAAAGCACTACCTGGTTAGCGAGGAGGTGCTATTTTGTAATTTTTCACTTTGAAGTCACTATGGTGCATTTGCATTTAGACATGTACACTTTTTCATGGAAAAATATTGCTTCTTTTAGCAAATCCAACTCCCAGAGATGGGCTGAGCAACAGGAAGCCCTCATCATAGATGCATGAGAACCGGTGGAATTGCCAATATGAGCCCGTCTGGTCAGGCATGACCAGTGGCGCAGAATCCTCTCTGCAAACAGGAAATACCCTTCTGCATATTGGAGCTGTGCAGAGGCCTCTCTCCTGGTGGACCACATGATTAATGTCCGTTGTTCCAAAACAGGATGCACTGCATCGTGTCTATTTGCATAGGTTTTAACCCCATAAAAGGCATGCATACTTAAGGCTCTTGACCCAGTGGCTCGATAGAAATACTTTTCCAACACACCCGATATAGAAGTGTAATCGTTGAGAGTGACTGTTAAACAGAAACCGCTCCATTTGCATAAGTGGTGAGCCGGCACCAGAGGACTAATGACTAACGGCGGCAGGGACGAGGTGAGGACAGAACCGTGTGAGCTTCAGGGGAAGAACTGCAACAGTATTGTTCAAACTGCTTATATCTCATGCTGGCTGCGTGTCTGTTGGACTGTTCCGTGCGCCTTTGGGCACCTGCTGAAAGACCTTTACTCAACACACCCTCTGACAGGTAGGCCCTCTCGTCGTTGGCAGAGATCAGGCCCACCACCACTGTGTCGTCAGCAAATTTGATGATTGTGTTGCTACTCCGCTGAGCCACACAGTCATGTGTGTACAGGGAGTAGAGGAGGGGGCTCAGAACACAGCCCTGGGGGTTGTGGATGAGGAGGTGCAGTTGCCTGCTCTCACCACCTGGGGTCTGCACGTCAGGAAGTCCAAGACCCACTGGCAGAGGTCATAGTTCAAGCCCAGGTCCCTGAGTTTGACTATGAGTATGGAGGGGACTATGGTATTGAATGCCGAGCTGTAGTCGATGAACAGCATTCTCACATAGTTCCCCTTCCTCTTGTCCAGGTGTGATGCTGCTGTGTGCAGCACATGGGCTATGGCGTCCTCCGTGGACCTGTAGGGGCGGTATGCAAATTGCAGAGGGTCCATGTTGATGGGGAGGGAGGAACAGATGTAGCCCTTCACTAGCTTCTCGAAGCACTTCATGGCTATGGAGGTGAGGGCTACAGGGCGGTAGTCGTTGAGGCAAGCAGGCTTGGATTTCTTGGGTACAGGGATGATAGTGGACTTCTTCAGACCGGTGGGGATGACAGCCTGTTCTAAGGACAGGTTAAAGATGTCAGTGAATACCGGGGCCAGTTGGTCGGCACAGACTTTTAAAAGAGGATTAAAAAATAATAATAAAAATAAAATAAAAACAAAAAATAAAGATTTTTTTTGTTTTTTTTGCAGTCAGGCCACTGAACTTAGAAGCAGACCAGGACAGTGTTTCTAGTTGCAGCAGCGCAATAGTTAGAGATAACCTAGGTGGGGAACAACCAGGAGATCACTGCAACTCACACAAGTTGGAAAACTATCATAACACTATCTCTCTCTCTCTCTCTCTTGCTCTCACACACACACACAAAAGGAGCCGCATGTGATTGGTGGAGGCAAGACCCTTACAAAAAACTGTTGTTGCTAATCATTGACACATGCTAGCCTGTAATAATCCCCCCCAGAAAAATCTACTTTGCATTTGATATATTGCAAATATATGCCATCACACACACTGGCATTTAAAGGGTTAGAATTATAAAATTAATATGTGGTGTTATGATCACATTTTTTTTTTATTTTTTTTTTACCTCCTATAATAGTGGGGGTCGCGGCTCTCTGACCCCGTTATTTTTGGGTTGCGGCCTGAAAAGTGTGGGAACCCCTGGTGTAGATGATGGGTTGTTACATGGAGTCGTTGAGCCTCCTGATGGCCTGGGGATAGAAGCTCCTTCTGAGTCTCTCTGTGCCGGCCATGAGACTCCGGTAGCGCTTGCCTGACCGCAGCAGTTCAAACAGGCAGTTGTTTGGGTGACTAGAGTCTTTGGTTATTCTCTCAGCCTTGGCCCTGCAACGCAATGTGAGGAAGAATTGTAAAGCGCTTTGGATAAAAGAGATATTTAAATGCACCGTTTACTATGAGTTTCATATGGCGCTGTCCCGTGGACGTCCTCTACCCTAAACGAGGAGGGTCTAAACCAGCTATAGGAACCTCTTTCCACCCGGCCTCTCTTCTGTGTCGCCACGGCACACAGCCGGTGAAACATCTGTTGGTGACACAGCCGCCGGTACGATCTCTGACGCCGGAACAAGGTTGATGTGACAGCTGCGCTGCTTTGACACGAGCGGCGGTGGAGGTGAACAAGGAGAACATGGAGAGCAGCGCCACGTCTCCACGGGAAGGAGCAGGACAGGACAGGCCTAGTCTATAAGCTCTCTCTCTCTCTCTCTCGCTCTCTCTCTCGCTCTCTCTCTCTCTCTCTCTCTCTCGTTCTCTCTCTCTCTGTTTCTCTCTGTTTCTCTCTCTCTCTCTCTCTCTCTCTCTCTCTCTCTCTCTCTCTCTCTCTCTCTCTCTCTCTCTCTCTGTTTCTCTCTCTCTGTTTCTCTCTCTCTGTTTCTCTCTCTCTCTCTCTCTATCTCTTTCTCTCTACCTCTCTCTCCACGGGTGAGGCTCAGACCGAACGACCTTTTTTCGATTTTTGGCTCATTTTCCCTTATGTTAGAATTTCTTTTATGTAAAAATAATGGTTGCAGATATAGAGGGGGCCGCCAAAACTGTGCAGAGCAAAAACAATTAATTTTTTTTAATTTAAATTAAAACATTTAAAATATATATTTTTGTATTATTATTATTTTTTTTATTATTTTGGCGCCACCCTCTGGGTGGCGCCCTAGGCAACCGCCTATATCGCCTGTAGGAAGCTCCTCCCCTGCCCCCCCCTGTACTCTGCCACACTTGGTTCCTTCCAAATCTCCCCTCCAGAAAAGGCTTCGGCCTCTCCCAGTTCTGGTTGGGCAGCCAGAGATCCTACCAGGAACCAAGTGGGAGCACAGAGACAAACAGGGTATTTGTTAACACATTAAATACACATAATAACACGTTATGATGTAACAGAAGGTGTTTGTCTTCTGTGCATGGGTTTTTACAAATATCCACATTACAAAATAAACCGTGCCAAAGGCCTAAACTAAATGTTTGGTCGTATGACCACATGTGGGGACCAGGCAGAACCCATTAACCCTATATGTACAGGGCAGGGGATAGGCCATGAAAATGGGGGACCCTGATGTAAACAAGACGAAAGTCTTTCTCTGGTCTGCATCCCCTTAACAATTGTGTGTATTGAGCCGTACTGTATTGTACCCATTCTGCAATCTGTTAATAAAGTTTTCATTCATTCATGATAAGGCCTATATTACTGTCATTCTGTATATTTTAGAATGTACATATTTTAGAATGTATATCTCTGACTGTACTCTTATTATTATTATTATAATTTTTTTTTAATGTACTACCTAAATGTTCATTGTGAGCGATCTGTCGTGCTGAATTTCCCCCGGGATCAATAAAGTGCTTCTATTCTATTCTGTTCTGTTCTAAGTTGGATCATAACAGGACGACACGCTGGACAGTTGTCGGTGCTACGCCCTGCTTGCTTCATATCATGTGCTTGATCTACTGGCCGCCGCTGTGATGAATGGAAGGCGACACGGAGTGAAGATAACGAACTTGACCTTCTAATCAAGATGTCCGTCCCCAGTAAACACTCTCCAGAAACACTTTCACAAGGTCGACCGTCTTCAACTACTTTGGGGTAAGTGTTTCATACAGACCCTCATCAGCACTTTAGTTCCCACTGTTTATCTTTCTCATATATTCAGAGTTAATTATATTGTGTACACTGTTTATCTTTCTCATATATTCAGAGTTAATTATATTGCTCACACTGTTTATCTTTCTCATATATATATATATACACTGCCTGCTAGGAGAGGTACTTAGAGGTTCATTTGTGTCTGCTATATCGGGTGAGCGGGTTTATGACCAGGAAGTAACGTGTGAAAGACCAAACGAGTTAGATAAACAAAGTCGGAAACTCGCGCCATGACCTTTGAGCCGTGACATTGTGACCTTTGAGCCGTGACGCTGTGACCTTTGAGCCGTGACATTGTGACCTTTGAGCCGTGACGCTGTGACCTTTGAGCCGTGACACCATGACCTTTCAGCCGTGACACCATGACCTTTCAGCCGTGACACCATGACCTTTGAGCCGTGACGCTGTGACCTTTGAGCCGTGACACCATGACCTTTCAGCCGTGACACCATGACCTTTGAGCCGTGACACCATGACCTTTGAGCCGTGACACCATGACCTTTCAGCCGTGACACCATGACCTTTCAGCCGTGACACCATGACCTTTGAGCCGTGACACCATGACCTTTGAGCCGTGACACCATGACCTTTCAGTCGTGACACCATGACCTTTGAGCCGTGACACCATGACCTTTCAGTCGTGACACCATGGCCTTTCAGTCGTGACACCGTGACCTTTCAGCCGTGACACCATGACCTTTCAGTCGTGACACCATGACCTTTCAGCCGTGACACCATGACCTTTCAGTCGTGACACCATGACCTTTCAGCCGTGACACCATGACCTTTCAGTTGTGACACCATGACCTTTAAGTTGTGACACCATGACCTTTGAGCCGTGACGCTGTGACCTTTGAGCCGTGACACCATGACCTTTGAGCCGTGACAGCGTGACCTTTGACCCGCGCCCCGGTGTCTGCTAGTTCAGTCGAAACCAAACAAGGTCTTCCTGGTGCAGCGCAGCAGGAAACCATATCAACGGTGTCGGCGTGAAGCCAGAGTTCCTGTCTTTCTAATTATTTACTTGGTTCAATGTTTCTCCTGACTTTGGCATGAAATGTGCTGCAAGTGGTGTTTCTTTGTTAAAATAAGTGTTCAAATGATAGCTCTGCACTCCAACAGTCATCACTGCATATCAGCACTCGATAACAATGATGGCTGTTGGAATGTAGAGCTATTTTACACATATTTTAACAAAAGAAACACCACTTACAGGCACGTTTAGTCAGTCAGACACCTTGACGTGTGCTGAATATGTTGGAAGAATAAAAGGCTTGAAAGAATAATATCTGTAGTTACAAGTATACATTCACACCAATAAAACTAATTGTCTATTGGCTGAGCGAACCTGGCATTCGTTTGTCATCATCATGTCCAGGATCAAGCAGGACATAGCTAACGGCCAACACCCCTGGACATTTTGAGTGTCAAACTTGCATTCTGGTGTAGTTTTATGCACCAATTTGGGACTTTTCTGCATCAATTTGTGGTGAAAATGTCTTTATTTATGTAAAGGAAGAGACATTCACCCGCTGACACAAATATAATGCAGTGAGGCATTCTGTATTTAAATAATATACAGGTCTTGCTCGAAACAGCCTCTCCCTGAACGTCAGCAAAACAAAGGAGATGATTGTGGACTTCAGGAGGTCGGGGGTCAAGGACTACAGCCCCCTCAGCATCGACGGGGCACCGGTTGAGAGAGTCAACAGCTTCAAGTACCTCGGAGCCTACATATCCGAGGACTTGACATGGACCACACACATTAACAGTGTGGTGAAGAAGGCACGACAACGCCTCTACTTCCTCAGGCGCCTAAGGAAGTTCCAAGTCAGCCAGAAGATCCTTAAGAACTTCTACTCATGTACAATAGAGAGCATCTTGACCGGCAACATCACCTCCTGGTTTGGGAATAGCACTGCAAAAGACCAAAGCAGACTACAAAGAGTGACACGTTCAGCCGAACGCACAATTGGAGGGGGGCTCCCCACCCTCCAGAACATTTACTACAAGCGTTGCAAGGGCAAGGCTAAGAGAATCATTAAAGACTCCAGTCACCCGAACAACTGCCTCTTCGAACTGCTGCGGTCAGGCAAGCGATACAGGAGTCTCAAGGCGAGCACAGAAAGACTCAGAAGTAGCTTCTATCCCCAGGCCATCAGGCTGCTAAACGAACAATGAATGAACACTACACAACAACAACCACCAAACGCACATAGCACACACATCCACACGCACACACTCACTTTAAACAAACACACTGTAGCACCCACTCCACACACTTTATAGCACACACCCACTTTAAACAAACACACTGTAGCACCCACTCCCCACACTTTATATTTATGGATGCAGGATTGCACTACAACTCGTACACCTTACTGTAAATTGTACCTAAAATTGTACCTCATCCCATTTCTGCTTTGCACTAGATAGTACTGTACATTAGTACACTGCATAGTATTGTGTATTGTATATTATATGGTAACTCAGAACATTGTACATATGTCTATACCGAACACTGTGACCTCATTTTCTTCTTCTAAATTCATGCTATATTATGTTATTATGTTATTTGATACTATCTTGTCTAGCACAGTCTCTGGAGCGTAACAGTAAGAAGCATTTTGTATGAAAGTATTCTGTACTTCTGTATGACAACTATTAAAGAACTTGAACTTGAACTTGAAAAGGAGATCATTGATCTCAAGTGACTACCTGGTAAAATAAAGGTTAAATTAAATATATTTAGATTTTTCTTTTGAAGGGAATATTAATGGGGACATGGCGGACATAAAGCCTACACCCTAACCTGTCTCACCCTAACCTGTCTCAACCTAACCTGTCTCACCCTAACCTGTCTCACCCTAACCTGTCTCACCCTAACCCTACACCCCTCCTGCTGACGTGTTGTTCACAATTTCTAAGTCGTTTCGGATTAAATGACTAAATGTAAAGTGAAACATGACTCTATTTTCTCAGGCCTGTCAGAATAGCACTGGTTCTCTGTGTCTGTGACGCTTCATATGGGAAATGTTTCTATTCCCCCCTGTGCTCTTGAGCAAGGCGAAGCAGACGTTAGCCCCTCTGTCACCTCCATGTTCCACAAGTGAAGCCAGATTATACCTGCCACCTCTGAGGAAATGGCCGCCTGATCATATCGTACTGTGCGTTTGTCAAAGTCACGATCAGAAAGGTCTTTATTGCCAAGTAGTTTTCACACACAAGGAATTTTCTTTGGTCGTTTTCGGTGCGACATTAATAACGGACAGACAATTAAATAAAAAGGTGGAATAAAATAAAATGGAATATGAACAAAATTAAGATAGAAGCACAATATAATACAATATAATTATGAACAAAAAATAGGCCAGGGCTGTACAACTATAAAAAAAAGGGATATAAACTAAATTAAATATGAGCACAATAGAAAATAGTTTAATTATAAGTAAAACATTTTAATAAAAGGGCTGTACACTGTGGTCAAGTATATACATTAATTATAATAAAAACAATTGTACTGAAAGCTTTGTGTAGCATTACCTATGAGGGCGTACTGTGTGTGTGCGTGTGCGTGTTTGCGTGTGAGAGGAAGCGGGACATTCATTATCCCACCTCGCACCTCAGGTAGTTCTATTTCCAGAGTCAGCTGGGACTGAAGGCTCTCCTCTGGGGAAGGCCTTCTCCCCCGAGACCGGCTGCGGCCCCCCAAGATCACAACAACACATCACACGCGGAAACTAGGCCACAAGCAACACGCCATCAATCCTACCCTCCCAACAACTTTTTAGTCAGGCATGAATGTTGGGGGGGGGGGGGGGGGGGGACTTTGAGATGACTCTGAAACGCGGCAGGTAGCGTTGTTACCGGAGGTAGAGATCAAGGTTTTCTTCACGTAAAACTCTCCCTCTAGGATCTCACCATAGTATAGACACATTCGCATGATGGGTAAGTAGTACAAGGATAGTAACGTAGTACATAGCGGTAAGGTACATACTAGTACAGTAAGACAGTGGCTCAGGAGGTAAGAGTGGTCGTCTGGTAATCAGAAGGTTGCCGGTTAGATTCTGGCTCCTCCTGGGCAGCGTGTCGAAGTTTATGTTTATGTTTATTAGGATCCCCATTGGTCATCATCAACGTGTTGACTAGTCTTCCTGGGGTCCTCACAGATATACACATACAAATATGAAACATTCTGTGTAAATCAGTCATATATCACATACATAATCAGTAGAAAATAAAACGAAAGAAGGTCATAGGTGAATCGATTTCACCTTTAAAACTAAAACAAAGTAAAACAGAAACAGAAGAACTCATCATGCATGACATATATTGATTTCCTTCCGGATTATGGCTCCTTTAAGTTTATTTTTGAAACTGTCCTTGTTTTCCGTCCGTATGATATGTAATGGGATCCTATTCCAATATGTTATGGCTCTATACATTGCAGTTTTCTTTAGAGCGTTGGTTCTAGGCAGAGGTAGGGTGAAGCGACTACTTGAAGCATGTCTGGTATTATGGTCATGTCTATCATTGGTGGATAAAAGCATAGAATACAATTGAGTGGGTTTACCCAAGGTACAAATGTTCTTTAAAAACCTAATCAAACTGCATTCTAGTCTCTCCTTCACCCTCATCCACGACAGTCTAGCATGCATTCCCTCCTCCACACTATTCCTTATAGAGCAGTGAAGAGTGAGGCGGGCAGCTCTATTTGGAGTGAGCTGGAGTTTACTAAGCTCTTGCTAGACCAAATTGCTGGGCAGTAGTCAAGATGGGACAAGACTAAAGATTGTACTACCATTTTAATTGTTGTATTCGTTAGGAGGCAAGCATTTCTTCTAATTATGGAGATGTTTCTACTCATCCTGGTAACCATGTTATTAATCTGAATAGACCATAATAGCACCTCGTCAATAGTGACACCCAACAATTTGGCATCCTTCACTTGTTCAATACCAGCGTCTTGTAATGAGAGACTCAGTCTATGATCCGACCTTAAGGCAAATTTAGAGCGGAGTATAAGACATTTTGTTTTTGCTACATTTGATTTTAGTCTGTTTTTCAGTTATCCAATTCGAAATCATAAATAATTCACTCTGAAGTATCTTATTCACTTGTTCTGTGATCTCAGCAGATGCATATATAGTTGTATCATCAGCATAAATCGCCATACATTTACATTTTACATTTTTCACTTTTCAATACATAAGGCATATCGTTTACAAATATAGAGTAAAGGAGGGGTCCAAGACCACTTCCTTGGGGAATACCACACTGGAGTGTTATCATATTTGACATGGAACCATTAAATATTGTTGTCTAATAGACAAGTAGCTTCTCATCCAGTCCATGGCAGTGTCTTCATGGAAGTGTCCTTGAGCAAGACACTTAACCCCTAACTGCTCTTGATGAGCAGGTCGGCACCTTGGATGGTCGCCTCCGCCGTCAGTGTGTGAGTGTCTGAGTGAGCGGGTGAATGTGAGGAACAAATTGTAAAGCGCTTTGGATAAAAGCTGTTATATAAATGCACCAATTACCTTTTCTTTTTTTTTTTTACTCACGACCGCGTGACGGCAAGAGGTCTGGTCGTCTGCCGTGACTTGTGGCGCCCAGGAGGGTTCGGCAGGTATTCTGTAACGCTGGTTAGAGAGCACAGCAGGTATTCTGTACGCGTGAATACTTTCCCCAAGACGGTTGTCCTTCCGCATTCGGTTTGCGCGGCCTGATTGGCCACTGACGCTTCTCTCAGCGCCCAATCGCGTTGCGCCTAGCTTTCAGTTCCACAGCCCAAGTCCTCGCCCATTTCCTCGTATTGTTTTCATCTCTCTATATTAACGTAACGCGCTATTCATATCAATCGACATCACATCAATATATAAATAACATATTGTTTTCATCTCTCTATATTAGATAGTTAGTTAGTTTTAGTATATGATGCACGGCGGTAGCGAGTTGAGTGATAGTGAGTTGAGTGATAGTTAGTTTTAGTGTATTGAGCGAGTAGTTAGGCGATAGTAGGGCTAACGCGATTGGGCGCTGAGAGAAGCGTCAGTGGCCAATCAGGCCGCGTAAACCGAACGCGGAAGGACAACCGCCTTGGGGAAAGTATTCACGCATTCTGTATGGCAGGTTAGAGAGCACAGCAGGTATTCTGTACCGCAGGTTAGAGAACACAACAGGTATTCTGTATGGTGGGTTAGAGCAGGGGTTCCCAAACTTTTCAGGCCGGGACCCAGAAAATAAGGCGTCAGAGAGCCGCGGCCCAATGCACATCGTCAGGCTTTTTTATTTTTATTTTTTTTTTGTGACCGATTTTTTAAGCCAAATATCACTTCAATCCTATTAAGTTAGTTCAAGTTAGTTATTCATTTATATGTGCTATTTATGAGAGGGCTAACTTGTTGCAAAATAATAATGATAATAATAATATTGTTGCTTCGGTTGTTTTCAGCGTTTTATGTGCATAATCTGTTATTTAGTTTGAAATGTTCGTTGAAATAAGTAGATTTTTCGTTTCAAGTCAAGAGTCAAGTTTTTGTTTATTTATTAAGTTAATATAAAACCATATAGTCACATTTTAGAATACAATAGAATATAATTTTAGAACACAACTAGAAACACTGTCCTGGCCTGCTTCTAAGTTCAGTGGCCAAATTTTTTTTATTTTTATTTTTATTTTATTTTTTATAAATCACCTCACGGCCCTCCCGTGGCTGCTCGCGGCCCACCTTTGGGTCGCGACCCGAACTTTGGGAACCACTGGGTTAGAGAACACAGCAGGTATTCTGTACCGCAGGTTAGAGAACACAGCAGGTATTCTGTACCGCAGGTTAGAGAACACAGCAGGTATTCTGTACGGCAGGTTAGAGAACACAGCAGGTATTCTGTACGGCAGGTTAGAGAACACAGCAGGTATTCTGTACCGCAGGTTAGAGAACACAGCAGGTATTCTGTACGGCAGGTTAGAGAACACAGCAGGTATTCTGTACGGCAGGTTAGAGAACACAGCAGGTATTCTGTACCGCAGGTTAGAGAACACAGCAGGTATTCTGTACGGCAGGTTAGAGAACACAGCAGGTATTCTGTACCGCAGGTTAGAGAACACAGCAGGTATTCTGTACGGCAGGTTAGAGAACACAGCAGGTATTCTGTACCGCAGGTTAGAGAACACAGCAGGTATTCTGTACCGCAGGTTAGAGAACACAGCAGGTATTCTGTACGGCAGGTTAGAGAACACAGCAGGTATTCTGTACCGCAGGTTAGAGAACACAGCAGGTATTCTGTACCGCAGGTTAGAGAACACAGCAGGTATTCTGTACCGCAGGTTAGAGAACACAGCAGGTATTCTGTACCGCAGGTTAGAGAACACAGCAGGTATTCTGTACGGCAGGTTAGAGAACACAGCAGGTATTCTGTACCGCAGGTTAGAGAACACAGCAGGTATTCTGTACGGCAGGTTAGAGAACACAACAGGTATTCTGTACCGCAGGTTAGAGAACACAGCAGGTATTCTGTACCGCAGGTTAGAGAACACAGCAGGTATTCTGTACCGCAGGTTAGAGAACACAGCAGGTATTCTGTACGGCAGGTTAGAGAACACAGCAGGTATTCTGTACGGCAGGTTAGAGAACACAGCAGGTATTCTGTACCGCAGGTTAGAGAACACAGCAGGTATTCTGTACCGCAGGTTAGAGAACACAGCAGGTATTCTGTACCGCAGGTTAGAGAACACAGCAGGTATTCTGTACCGCAGGTTAGAGAGCACAGCAGGGGGAAGAACACAGATTTCTAATTGATACATTGGACAGACGGGAACAGATTGTACAATAATGATTCGCTGGGATAAGCGTTTTTAATGGATAGATGTTTAATTATTTACAGTACAATAGCCGGCCTGCCAACACACCAGAATGGCTTTGCGCCTCCTGGTGGCAGATAACAGAACAGCACTTCCATGAGAAACTACATTCAGATCAACAAGCTCAGTCTGGACTTCACTGACCTCTGGGAAGTATTTTGACATGTACATGGGTACCTTGGTCGTGTAGTGTATCTTGTAGACCAGGCCCATTGCAAGTTGCTGTACTCTGTCGTCTACTCTAAGCCATCCTAGGTTGGCATAGTGTGCAGGGGTGAGGTGGGTTCTAGGAGTAAGGTCAAGCAGTAGTCTGACCAGTTTGTTTTGTGATGTTTGTAATCTTGTTTTTAGTGCCTTTGAGGTGCTTTGGTACCATGAGGTGCAAGCATAGTCGTAGTACCCTTGAATGAGTGCTCCTGCCAGAGTCTTCAGGGTATTCTTGTTTACCAGAGAGGAGATCCGGTACAAGAATCTAGTTCGGGTTGACTTTTTTTATTACCTTGGATGCCATTTTGTCACAGGAAAGATTTGCCTCTAGGATGGACCCTAGGTATGTAATTTCATCTTTCCTTGTGCAAATATTGTCACCCACTGTAACAGAGAAGCCGTCGGTCTTGCTGAGTTTATTTGATCCAAAGAGAATGGATTCTGCAGGTGTAATGATAGTTTGTTATCAGCGAGCCAGGTGCAGATTCTGCCCAGTTCAGAGCTGGTGTTAGGTTAATGTTAGGTTAGGTTAAGAGGTTAGTGTTAGGGTAGGTTAGAGGGTTAGTTTTAGGTTTAGGGGGTTCATGTTTTATATTATTAGTTATCTTTTACAGATTTAAATTACATATATCCTGGACTATTGGAGAACTCAGTGGAATAAACGCTCAACACAAAACAGTCAACACATCTCTCACCTCATCTCTTCTCATCTCATCTTCCTCTGGTTTTGCGCAAAACAATTATTTCCACAGAGAGTAGGTAATGTGAAATGTATTAAAATAATGATGGATTTGCAAATAATACTCATTAGGTTTAAATTAGTCATTAATTGGGGCATGGCTCAGGGGTAGAGCGGGTCGTCCAATGATCGAAGGGTTGGTGGTTCGAATCCCGCTCAAGCCCATGTCCATCCCACTGCCGTTGTGTCCTTGGGCAAGACACTTAACCTACTTGCCTCGTATGAATGTGTATGCATGTGAATGAATGTTGGTGGTGGTCGGAGGGGCCGTAGGCGATGATTATTCGCCACGCTTCCGTGAGTCTGCCTCAGAGCAGCTCTGGCTGCAATTGTAGCTTACCATCACCGGTATGACTGTGTATGAACGAATAATGGACTCTGTAAGCGCTCTGGGGTCACTGGGGTGTCATGAGGAGCGCTATATAAATCCAATCCATTATTATTATTATTATAATTCACAACAGTCTGTCAGATTAGCAGCTAGGTCAAACTGGTCATGGAGTTGGAGAACTAAATACATACACACACACATATTTTATTTGTATATTTTATTAATAATGTTGTATTTTACTATTTTACTAATTCTATTTTAGCAATATACTGTAGGCTGACGATAATATGTGTAATACATGTTTATGTAAATACCATGTGCTGCTGAGACCAAGGACCACAATGGAAATAAATCTGCAAACACTATTATGAGTGACATTTAAAGGACGGAGATTTGTTAGTGTGGTGTTCTGATAGACTATGTCTGCGTAGTCCACTATTGGAAGTACCAGCTGTGTAATGATTATTTTCCTAAAAAAACAGTTAATAGAACGATACAATATTCTCAGGCTACAATTTGTTTTCTTTATCACAACACGCACACACACACACACATGCATAAGCACACACACACGCACATACATACATAAGCAACACACACACACATGCATAAGCAACACACACCCACACATGAGCAACACACACATAAGCAACACACACATAAGCAACACACACAAACACACTAAAGCACACACACACACACACACACACACACAGGCAACACACACACACACATAAGCAACACCCACACACACACACACACACATAAGCAACACAGACACACAAGTAACACACAAACACACACAAGCAACACACAAACACAAACACATAAGCAACACACACACACACAAGCAACACACAAACACACACACACAAGCAACACACAAACACACACACATAAGCAATACACACACACATAAGCAACACACACACACAAGCAACACACACATAAGCAACACACACACATAAGCAATGCACACACACACGCAACACACACACACATAAGCAACCCACACACACATAAGCAACACACACACACAAACACACACACAAGCAACACACAAACACACACACATAAGCAATACACACACACATAAGCAACACACACACACAAGCAACACACACATAAGCAACACACACACATAAGCAATGCACACACACACGCAACACACACACACATAAGCAACCCACACACACATAAGCAACACACACACACAAACACACACACAAGCAACACACAAACACACACACATAGGCAATACACACACACATAAGCAACACACACACACACACACAAGCAACACACACATAAGCAACACACACACATACGCAATGCACACACACACACACACACACACACACAAGCAACACACACACACATAGGCAACACACACACACATAGGCAACACACACACATAAGCAACACACACGCACACAAGCAACACACACACAAGCAACACACAATGTTATCTGAATATAGAAATATGAGGAAAAATAAACGGCGTAAACAATATAATTGTTTTACGCTAAAATAACAGTAAATATAATTAATGACTGTAAATCAATTATGTCCCCAAGAGGCAGAGAAACATTGCTGTGTGTGTGTGTGTGTGTGTGTGTGTGTGTGTGTGTGTGTGTGTGTGTGTGTGTGTGTGTGTGTGTGTGTGTGTGTGTGTGTGTGTGTGTGTGTGTGTGTGTGTGTGTGTGTGTGTGTGTGTGTGTGTGTGTGTGTGTGTGTGTGTGTGTGTGTGTGTGTGTGTGTGTGTGTGTGTGTGTGTGTGTGTGAGAGAGAGAGAATGGCTGCATACATACATGGCTGCATACATACATAACCCACATCACTGGCCTAACAAGGCCTCTCTCTCTCACACACACACACACACACACACACACACACACACACACACACACACACACACACACACACACACACACACACACACACACACACACACACACACACACACACACACACACACACACACACACACACACACACACACTTCAGAAACAAACATAGTATCAATGAGAGCATCAATAATACACCTGAGTGAAGTCTAAAAAAATAATAATAAAAAAATGTTAAAAAAAATAGTGGTGTTACTAGAATCGGGTGATAACGCGTTAATACCGCGTTAACTTTGATAGCCTTAATAATTATAACTAGTATAACACTACGCCAGCCAGCAGTGAGTATAAAACAGGATCCTAGACAGACCTGGGCCCTCATTTATCAATACTGCGTAGAAAGTGTTGTACGCTCACTCCGTGTTGATATATGTTCTTACCGTCTATGCTCGTGCATGATTGTAAGCATTTGCATACAGAACCGCCCCTAATTAACCATATATGGTAATGAAACCCCCCCATGAAATGTGAAATAATGGACTAAGCGAACAATGAGAAGCTTCACTGAGAGCGAGATTGATCACGGAGGTCTAACCAACTAATTGAACGTATACAGCATTTTTCAGCATTGTGAACAATCTTATTTGGAAACATGACACACAGAATAATAGAATTTAGCTTTTTATTTGAAACAATATTTAATCACGTTTGGAGGTGGGTGTTCTGCATCTGCATATACTGAGGAACAAACTCACTTGACAGGACAACAAACTCACTTGACAGGACATAAGCACACAGGCACGATACGGGAACAACGCAGGGATAATGACGCCACAACAATCCAAACAAACCACCAGCAATAAATACTGACACTAATTAACACTGATTACTAATGGGAAACAGCTGGGGGAAGAAGGCACTAGAACTAATACAATAATCAACAATACTGGAACAAGGACTAGGCTAATTCAAAAACACAGAATCAGAATGCCAACACAGAGAACACCTAAACAGACAACCCTTGTAACATAGACAATAATTGCCACAGCAGAATGTTATTAATATGACCAAGCAGGATCAATGTTGACTGCATCGTCTGCAGGTGACTGCTAGATGGCGCCATGACACAACTGTCAACTCTTTGCCTGGGGCATTCTCTCTCCCAGACATGAGCTGGTCTGGGAGTGTAACAGTACTTCCCCCCCCCGAACGGGGGGCTCCCAGACCCCCGAGAACATCGTCCGGACACGGGCGAAGCAGGAGGCCGGGACCCCGGAAAAAACCCAGGGCGAGGACCCGGAGAACTGGGGCCGGGAGTCCCAGGAAAGAACCCAGGAGGGGCATAGCAGCCAGGGGGGTTGAAAACAGGTGCAGAGGCCCGGAGAGAGGGGGTGGGGATGGGGACAGAGGCCCGGAGAGGGGGGGTGGGGACGGGAACAGAGGCCCGGAGAGGGAGGCTGGACACGGGGACAGAGGCCCGACGAGAGGGGGTTGGGATGGGAACAGAGGCCCGACGAGGGGGGGTTGGGAGAAAAACAGGGAGCCGGTCAGGGAGCCTGGAGCCAGGGACTGAGGGTAAGGACCCCGGAGCAGGATCCCGGACGAGAGACCCTCCAGCCGCCGGACTAGGGACCGGATCAGGAGAGCCGGAACGGAGGTGCGGCGGCGACGACCCCCGGAGCAGGATCCAACGCAGACCACGGCGAAGACCACGGCGAAGACCACGGCGAGGACCAGGGCGCCGATCACGTCGTAGGGCTGGACCAGACGCGGAGCCAGGACCAGACGAGACGCCAGGACCAGTTGAGGAGCCGGAAGGCGGCGTAGCAGCCAGACCAGGTGTAGAGGCTAGGCAGGGCGTGGAGACCGGACTGGTCTCGGCGGCGAGGCGTGGCGTAGGATCCGGAGATGAGGAGCTTGGAACGGTGACAGCCGGGGCTACGCTGACCGGAACCAGGCTGGCAGCGACGGCCAGGACAGCTGTGTATGGCTGGCTAGCCACAACAGCCACGCTAGTCCTCCGAGCCTTGCTTCTTCTCTGAGGTTTGTTAGCTGCAGGGGCTAAGCTACCGGAGGAGTCTGTGCTAACAATTGAGGCCTGGTTAGCTTCAGGAACTAGGCTGACCGTGAATCTATTGCTAGCTGGTTGAAGCTGGCTAGCTGCAGAGCCTAAGCTAGCAGTGTGGACTGTGCTAGCTGGGGAGACCTGGCTAGCTGCAGGGGTTAAGCTAGCAGATGGGGTTGTGCTAACTGTGGACGTCTGGTTAGCTGCAGGAGCTAGGCTACCGGACGAGTCTGTGTTAGCCATTGAGGCCCGGGTAGCTTCAGGAGCTAGGCTAACCGTGATATTGGTAAGCTACCTCCTTATACTACATTGTTATTGGTAAGCTACCTCCTTATACTACATCATTATTGGTAAGCTACCTCCTTATACTACATCATTATTGGTAAGCTAGCTCCTTATACTACATAATTATTGGTAAGCTACCTCTTATACTACATCATTATTGGTAAGCTACCTCCTTATACTACATCATTATTGGTAAGCTACCTCTTATACTACATCATTATTGGTAAGCTAGCTCCTTATACTACATAATTATTGGTAAGCTAGCTCCTTATACTACATCATTATTGGTAAGCTACCTCTTATACTACATCATTATTGGTAAGCTAGCTCCTTATACTACATAATTATTGGTAAGCTAGCTCCTTATACTACATCATTATTGGTAAGCTACCTCTTATACTACATCATTATTGGTAAGCTAGCTCCTTATACTACATCATTATTGGTAAGCTACCTCCTTATACTACATCATTATTGGTAAGTTACCTCCTTATACTACATCATTATTGGTAAACTACCTCCTTATACTACATCATTATTGGTAAGTTACCTCCTTATACTACATCATTATTGGTAAGCTGCCTCCTTATACTACATCATTATTGGTAAACTACCTCCTTATACTACATCATTATTGGAATGGAATGTTGGAACCTATGGAACCCTTCTAGTGACTGGCTGGTCCTTAAAGGGGAACTCCACTTTTTTTGGAAATTAGCTTATTTAACATCTTCCCTGGAGTTAGACAAGAAGATGCATACCTTTTTTGTCTCTGTGCGTGCATTTTAGCTTTGGGAATAGACGCTCCGTTAGCATAGCTTAGCTTCATCACTGGAAGTGAGGCAGGACAGTAGCCTTACAGTGCCTTACAGTGTATTGCAAGGTCTGACATTGACCAAACTTGATATGCATGACCTTGGTGGGCTCTAGGTCAACTCCTGAAAAGGGGGTCAATGTCAGACCTTGCAATCAAAAGTTAGGGGCGCACTGAAATTATGGCAAGGGTTATTAGCCCCCTAACTTTTGATTGCAAAGTCTGACATTGACCCCCTTTTCAGGAGTTGACCTAGAGCCCACCAAGGTCATGCATATCAAGTTTGGTCAATGTCAGACCTTGCAATACACTGTAAGGCACTGTAAGGCTACTGTCCTGCCTCACTTCCAGTGATGAAGCTAAGCTATGCTAACGGAGCGTCTATTCCCAAAGCTAAAATGCACGCACAGAGACAAAAAAGGTATGTATCTTCTTGTCTAACTCCAGGGAAGATGTTAAATAAGCTAATTTCCAAAAAAAGTGGAGTTCTCCTTTAAGGTCCAGTTTGCTCTGAACAGGGTGAATCTGCATTTTGCTACGACGCCCATCTAGCTCATGGAATAAACTCCAACAGTCCTTAAAACTTGAGATTCTCCCATATGTTGCAGAGTTTAAAAGCTTAATCACCAACCTTTGTCAATCAAGTTGTATGTGTTTTAATAGATTGTTATCCTTACTTTTTCCTTGTCTTGTTGTCTTATTGTTATGATTTCATTTTCTGTGTACATTTCTATAATCTTTTTATGCAAATGTTTTATGTACACTCGACTGTAAATGAGAGTCAGTTGCCTTTCAAGTCTAAATACAGTTTTGAAATGAAACTCCAACAGTCCTTAAAGATTGAGATTCTCCCATCTGTTGTAGAGATTAAAACCTTGATCTCCAACCTTTGTCAATCAAGTTGTACGTGTTTTAATTGATTGTTATCCTTACTTTTATACTTGTCTTGTTGTCTTATTGTTATGATTTTATATGCTGTGTGAATTTCTATGCATTTTTTATGCAAATGTTTTTTATGTACACTCGACGTGACTGTAAATGAGAGTCTGTTGACTTTCTAGTTTAAATAAAGGTTTGAGGTTAAATTTATTCAGTTTTTCTTGATACATCCGTCAGAACTCATTCCATGGCCCAGACCTCCCCTACTGCAAAGTCTTAATTTAATTTAATCTTTACATTTTAATGTATTCAGCCTGCATATATACATTCACACCTCCTCTCTGAGATTCCGCCGTTGATTGGAACAGCTATTCCTGGGCTTCGACACATCATAATGACATGAACGCACAGAAACGCTGTTTTCAAAAAGCATTTGGATGCGAGTGAATCCAGTTAAGTGTTTCTCTCTCTGTCTTTAGTCTACAATGTGGAAATTAGAACTGGAAATCTCATTAACTACCTTTGTGGCGTTTTTGACATTTAATTTGCATCCCCAGAGACCAAAACACATCTCTTCATTTCACACTTTGCCGTTCCAATCTCCTCCTCGGTTACATCGACCCGTTGCTCCAAAGGAAGAAAGGAAAATGTGTAGAATTAATTTTCCACCACATTTTATTCATCGCACAAATACACAAACGTCAATTGCATATCTTTTACTTGTGTTTCTCTTGTCTTGGTTTACACCCCAGCTCCTCCCTACTGGCCTGTAACCTGATCTAATGCATATAAGCCATACCACTCTGTATGATAGCATGTACAATAATGCTGTATACACCGTATACGTATTTATTATTGATGTATATATACAGTATATCTATATATAGATATCTACATCTGTCTGTACATACCTGCATATAATCCTTTTTACATATATATAGATACTACATCCCTTAACTACTCTTAGTTACACTGCTGACCAGAGTGACTTACTACTGTATATATACCTGTATCACTGTACATATTAGTACTACAACTCTGTACATACATCTGATTAGCACTATTACTCAGTGGTACTAATCTATATATTTTGTACCCAGTTTAACCTCCGGTACACGAGGAGGCAGCTGTCGCATCTTTTCACCTGTACAGCGCAAACTCTCAGCGGCGAGGAGTAACGCGTGGGAGGCTCACGCTGCCCCCGTTGCTTCCTGATTCTGCTGCACAGGCGCACCAACCGACCTGTAGGAGTCGCTGTCCACAACGTCCGATCCCCACCCACCGGCGTTCCCACCCCCTAATACTGCCAATTGTATTAGTATGAACGACCAGCCAAGCTGTAAGCAACGCCGAGAGCTGGGCTCAAACCCAGCATCTCCTGCGTTAGTGGCGAGCGGCTTGCCCACTGCGCCACTTAGCCGCCGTAGAGTGGGGGATGTATTAAAAATATAATTTTTGCTTCACCAAAAAAAATTGTCAGCAGCCGCCACTGCTCTGACCTCTCTTACCCATACTGTATGACCTCTGGAGCTGTCCCCGAAGCCTGTTTTTAGGATTCGAACTTCGGCAGGGTTTTTCGAACGGACCTTCATTTTTAATCATGCAAAAAAAAGAAAGAGAGACTGACTGACTGACTGACGGACTGACTGACTGACTGACTGACTGACTGACTGATTGACTGACTGACTGACTGACTGACTGACTGACTGACTGACTGACTGACTGACTGACTGACTGACTGACTGACTGACTGACTGACTGACTGACTGACTGACTGACTGACTGACTGACTGACTGACTGACTGACTGACTGACTGACTGACTGACTGACTGACTGACTGACTGACTGACTGACTGACTGACTGACTGACTGACTGACTGACTGGCTGACTGACTGACGGACGGACATTTATCCATATAACGTTGAACATATGCGCACATTGCCGCAGTACATTTATTTTTTATTAAAAGTAGTAGTATCTACTTACTGGTCACGGGAGTCTTCAATAACGTTTGGATGGTAATCCATTTTGTGAATCGATTTGTTGAAACAACATCTTTGTTGGCAGATGGCGCCTGCTATCTTAACGTGAGCGAGCTAAAGGTGCACAGGGTGACCTGTGTAACGGTAAGCATCAGCGATCTGTTGTGTGCATGTTTTTTCCATTGGGTTTCTCTTATCAGGAGGGAAAACCCTTGCAAGCACCGGGGGGGGGGGGGGGGGGGGGGGGACATGCAAACTCCAGACAGAAAGGCCCGGGAGATACCCCACCTGGGTACCTGGCATCGGGGAAACCTGGTCCCCAAGCGGGAATCGAACCCTGGACCTTCTTGCTGTGAACCACCACCGTGCCGCCACATAATATAGTATTTATTTTTCTTCTTTATTATCTTTTCCCCCCTCCTTTTTCCGATTTTTCTCCCATCCCACTGTTAGTCGTTATGCCAATTCCCACCCCCTTCCTGGTTGTTGCGCACCCCCCCCTACTGTTGGTCCGGGAGGCCGGAGACTGTCACATGTTTTCATCCGACACATGAGCAGCCAGCCGGCAGCCAGCCTGGCAGCGCAGACTCTCACTGGGAGAGTGTAACGTGTGGAAGTGCCTTGCCCACTACACCACCTAGCCGCCCTCACATAATATAGTATTGTATAGTAATATATGTATAGTGTATATATTACTAAGTACTATATATATATATATTGTGTAGTATATAATATGGTATTGTATAGTATATGTATAGTGTATCTAGGTACTATATATATATATATATTTTTCTCCCTCTCCAGGGAAATGGAGAGATAAGTCAACCTAAGATAAAAGCGTCAGTCGATACCGAGGCAGAAAGACACAGAGTAGGAATGAATAACGGGCCTCTTAATGCAAAACTGCATCCCATCGACCGGCTCTCTGCGGAGGAAGGTACGCCACGCAGGGATTGATTAAGTTTTGAGTTAGCATACACGCACTGGCACACAAATCATCTGCCTGTCACACATCGCTGCGTCTCTGTGAGGAACCTGCCAGTCTTATTATCACACATCTACATGTCGCCTGTCCGGCCGCCCGCTGCGTTCATCGTTGTGCTCTACATATCGGGCGTGTGGGGGGGGGGGGGGTGGGGGGGGGCGGAGAGACTCATTGACCCGCGCGGCTGGATGTAGAGCCGGATCGATACGTGGCGGAGAGCGCGTTGATGTGACGGGAGCCGGGAGGATATCGGGGTCGCTGCGCGGGGAGAAGATCGCTCAGACCTTTCAGGGATTAAAGGGGAACGTCGTCCACTTTGAGAGTCGCAGCGCGTCGTCTCCGGGGCCGAGAACAGATCGATCAATATCTGCTCTCTCTCCCAAAGAGAGACCAGAGGAGTGACACAAGCTGCTCTCTCTCCCAAAGAGTGACATGTGCTCCGATGACACCTCACCTGAACCCGTTCACCCCGTCGCAGGAGAACTTTGGGGACAGCAGCTCCGTCGCTCGCTGTACGTCCGCCACACCGCTGACACCGAGGCCCCGGCGCGAGAGAGAGAGAGAGAGAGAGAGAGAGACCGCTGACACCGAGGCCCCGGCGCGTCCCGACTCTCCTTCTGATCATTATCTTCTCAACGCCGCCGTCATTCATCCCCTGCATCCTTTGAGAACAGCGAATAAGTAATGCTGCTCTTTGTGGCCGAGGGTTCCAATTAGGCCGGTCCCCCCTCTGTCTGACGGCACCGGGGGCTGGGGGCTGGGGGGCCGTGGAATGTCCTCCCTGGGGTCTGAGAGCAGCCGTCACTCCGCCCGACGCCGGGCCGCGTCTCCCGCCACGCAATTAATTCCTGCAGACGGCGTCTTATTAGGAGAAGACGGTTCCTCGGTGTCGCCGCGGCAACGGGCTTTCATTCATACGGAGGATTAGCTGCGTGCGGCGAGGTCTGTTTACAGCGGGGGGGGATGGGGGGGGGCGGCGTCTCTGCTGCAGATACAGGGAGGAGGCGTCCTCTACAGCGGGGGGGAGGGGGGGGGGGCGTCTCTGCTGCAGATACAGGGAGGAGGCGTCCTCTACAGCGGGGGGGGGGGGGGGGGGCGTCTCTGCTGCAGATACAGGGAGGAGGCGTCCTCTACAGCGGGGGGGGGGGGGGGGGGCGTCTCTGCTGCAGATACAGGGAGGAGGCGTCCTCTACAGCGGGGGGGGGGGGGGGGGGCGTCTCTGCTGCAGATACAGACATCAGTGGGTTAGGGTTCAGACCAGCAGCCACTTTCAGACCAGCAGCCACTTTCAGACCAGCAGCCACTTTCACTTGTGTTAGTCTAGTGGTGAGAGCTGTGTTTGTATCAGGGTGGGTGTCTTAGTCTAGTGGTGAGAGCTGTGTTTGTATCAGGGTGGGTGTCTTAGTCTAGTGGTGAGAGCTGTGTTTGTATCAGGTTGGGTGTCTTAGTCTAGTGGTGAGAGCTGTGTTTGTATCAGGGTGGGTGTCTTAGTCTACTGGTGAGAGCTGTGTTTGTATCAGGGTGGGTGTCTTAGTCTAGTGGTGAGAGCTGTGTTTGTATCAGGGTGGGTGTCTTAGTCTAGTGGTGAGAGCTGTGTTTGTATCAGGGTGGGTGTCTTAGTCTAGTGGTGAGAGCTGTGTTAGTATCAGGGTGGGTGTCTTAGTCTAGTGGTGAGAGCTGTGTTTGTATCAGGGTGGGTGTCTTAGTCTAGTGGTGAGAGCTGTGTTTGTATCAGGGTGGGTGTCTTAGTCTAGTGGTGAGAGCTGTGTTTGTATCAGGGTGGGTGTCTTCGTCTAGTGGTGAGAGCTGTGTTAGTATCAGGGTGGGTGTCTTAGTCTAGTGGTGAGAGCTGTGTTAGTATCAGGGTGGGTGTCTTAGTCTAGTGGTGAGAGCTGTGTTTGTATCAGGGTGGGTGTCTTAGTCTAGTGGTGAGAGCCGTGTTTGTATCAGGGTGGGTGTCTTAGTCTAGTGGTGAGAGCTGTGTTAGTATCAGGGTGGGTGTCTTAGTCTAGTGGTGAGAGCTGTGTTTGTATCAGGGTGGGTGTCTTAGTCTAGTGGTGAGAGCTGTGTTAGTATCAGGGTGGGTGTCTTAGTCTAGTGGTGAGAGCTGTGTTAGTATCAGGGTGGGTGTCTTAGTCTAGTGTTGAGAGCTGTGTTAGTATCAGGGTGGGTGTCTTAGTCTAGTGGTGAGAGCTGTGTTTGTATCAGGGTGGGTGTCTTAGTCTAGTGGTGAGAGCTGTGTTAGTATCAGGGTGGGTGTCTTAGTCTAGTGGTGAGAGCCGTGTTAGTATCAGGGTGGGTGTCTTAGTCTAGTGGTGAGAGCTGTGTTAGTATCAGGGTGGGTGTCTTAGTCTAGTGGTGAGAGCTGTGTTTGTATCAGGGTGGGTGTCTTAGTCTAGTGGTGAGAGCCGTGTTTGTATCAGGGTGGGTGTCTTAGTCTAGTGGTGAGAGCTGTGTTTGTATCAGGGTGGGTGTCTTAGTCTAGTGGTGAGAGCTGTGTTTGTATCAGGGTGGGTGTCTTAGTCTAGTGGTGAGAGCTGTGTTTGTATCAGGGTGGGTGTCTTAGTCTAGTGGTGAGAGCTGTGTTTGTATCAGGGTGGGTGTCTTAGTCTAGTGGTGAGAGCTGTGTTTGTATCAGGGTGGGTGTCTTAGTCTAGTGGTGAGAGCCGTGTTTGTATCAGGGTGGGTGTCTTAGTCTAGTGGTGAGAGCTGTGTTTGTATCAGGGTGGGTGTCTTAGTCTAGTGGTGAGAGCTGTGTTTGTATCAGGGTGGGTGTCTTAGTCTAGTGGTGAGAGCTGTGTTTGTATCAGGGTGGGTGGGTGTCTTAGTCTAGTGGTGAGAGCTGTGTTAGTATCAGGGTGGGTGGGTGTCTTAGTGGTGAGAGCTGTGTTTGTATCAGGGTGGGTGTCTTAGTCTAGTGGTGAGAGCTGTGTTTGTATCAGGGTGGGTGGGTGTCTTAGTCTAGTGGTGAGAGCTGTGTTTGTATCAGGGTGGGTGGGTGTCTTAGTCTAGTGGTGAGAGCTGTGTTAGTATCAGGGTGGGTGTCTTAGTCTAGTGGTGAGAGCTGTGTTTGTATCAGGGTGGGTGTCTTAGTCTAGTGGTGATAGCTGTGTTAGTATCAGGGTGGGTGTCTTAGTCTAGTGGTGAGAGCTGTGTTTGTATCAGGGTGGGTGTCTTAGTCTAGTGGTGATAGATGTGTTTGTATCAGGGTGGGTGTCTTAGTCTAGTGGTGAGAGCTGTGTTTGTATCAGGGTGGGTGTCTTAGTCTAGTGGTGATAGCTGTGTTAGTATCAGGGTGGGTGGGTGTCTTAGTGGTGAGAGCTGTGTTTGTATCAGGGTGGGTGTCTTAGTCTAGTGGTGAGAGCTGTGTTTGTATCAGGGTGGGTGTCTTAGTCTAGTGGTGAGAGCTGTGTTTGTATCAGGGTGGGTGTCTTAGTCTAGTGGTGAGAGCTGTATTTGTATCAGGGTGGGTGTCTTAGTCTAGTGGTTAGAGCTGTGTTTGTATCAGGTTGGGTGTCTTAGTCTAGTGGTGAGAGCTGTGTTTGTATCAGGGTGGGTGTCTTAGTCTAGTGGTGAGAGCTGTGTTTGTATCAGGGTGGGTGTCTTAGTCTAGTGGTGAGAGCTGTGTTTGTAGCAGGGTGGGTGGGTGTCTTAGTCTAGTGGTGAGAGCTGTGTTTGTATCAGGGTGGGTGTCTTAGTCTAGTGGTGAGAGCTGTGTTTGTATCAGGGTGGGTGGGTGTCTTAGTCTAGTGGTGAGAGCTGTGTTTGTATCAGGGTGGGTGTCTTAGTCTAGTGGTGAGAGCTGTGTTTGTATCAGGGTGGGTGTCTTAGTCTAGTGGTGAGAGCTGTGTTTGTATCAGGGTGGGTGTCTTAGTCTAGTGGTGAGAGCTGTGTTTGTATTGATTGATTGATTGATTGAAAAGTTTATTAACAGATTGCAGAATGGGTACAGTACAGCTCAATACATACAATTGTTAAGGGGATGCAGACCAGAGAAAGACTTTCGTCTTGTTTACATCAGGGTCCCCCATTTTCAATCAAGCTGTGTTTGTATCAGGGTGGGTGTCTTAGTCTAGTGGTGAGAGCTGTGTTTGTATCAGGGTGGGTGTCTTAGTCTAGTGGTGAGAGCTGTGTTTGTATCAGGGTGGGTGTCTTAGTCTAGTGGTGAGAGCTGTGTTTGTATCAGGGTGGGTGTCTTAGTCTAGTGGTGAGAGCTGTGTTTGTATCAGGGTGGGTGGGTGTCTTAGTCTAGTGGTGAGAGCTGTGTTTGTATCAGGGTGGGTGTCGTCTTAGTCTAGTGGTGAGAGCTGTGTTTGTATCAGGGTGGGTGTCTTAGTCTAGTGGTGAGAGCTGTGTTTGTATCAGGGTGGGTGGGTGTCTTAGTCTAGTGGTGAGAGCTGTGTTTGTATCAGGGTGGGTGTCTTAGTCTAGTGGTGAGAGCTGTGTTTGTATCAGGGTGGGTGTCTTAGTCTAGTGGTGAGAGCTGTGTTAGTATCAGGGTGGGTGTCTTAGTCTAGTGGTGAGAGCTGTGTTTGTATCAGGGTGGGTGTCTTAGTCTAGTGGTGAGAGCTGTGTTTGTATCAGGGTGGGTGTCTTCGTCTAGTGGTGAGAGCTGTGTTAGTATCAGGGTGGGTGTCTTAGTCTAGTGGTGAGAGCTGTGTTTGTATCAGGGTGGGTGTCTTAGTCTAGTGGTGAGAGCTGTGTTTGTATCAGGGTGGGTGTCTTAGTCTAGTGGTGAGAGCTGTGTTTGTATCAGGGTGGGTGTCTTAGTCTAGTGGTGAGAGCTGTGTTTCTATCAGGGTGGGTGTCTTAGTCTAGTGGTGAGAGCTGTGTTTGTATCAGGGTGGGTGTCTTAGTCTAGTGGTGAGAGCTGTGTTTGTATCAGGGTGGGTGTCTTAGTCTAGTGGTGAGAGCTGTGTTTGTATCAGGGTGGGTGTCTTCGTCTAGTGGTGAGAGCTGTGTTTGTATCAGGGTGGGTGTCTTAGTCTAGTGGTGAGAGCACTCGCCCGAAAAGATAAGAGATAAACCCAATGGGAAAACATGCACAACAGATCGCTAACGCAGTCGCTTCCCTGACGAGGACGGACAGGAGCACTTGGATTGGTCCCCGGGGCACGGCCCCACGACGCGACCCTTGTCTGCTCCCAGCTGCCCTTGGGGGGAAGGACAACGGGATGGGTCAAGCACAGAGAGACATTTCATCGGTGAAAAATGCATGTGTCGCTGCATGACTACAGTGCAATGTGTGCTACGAATAAAGATTTCTTCGAGTCCAGTTTAATCTTTTAATCTTCACTTGTTGGTTAGATTCCTGGTTGTTCTTTTGGACTTTCGCCAATATGAAATGTAAACTTGGCTTTAACCTGTTAAGCTGTAGCCCTATTTTTAGAAATCTCGCCTAAAGGTACATACCTAAGTAAATGGAAGATTGCTCCAATTCTACAAGATCAATTAGCATGTTCTTGGTATCTAGGAACATCTAGGGACCTGGGGGTATGTATTCCCAGTGTCGGAAATATTGTGTCTGTTACTAGGCTTGAGTAAATTGTAATGAAACAAAGGAGAATATAAATTATGATTTTTCTTGCATCTGTGCCGGTGAATAACACCATGTTACAATTGTGCTGGAACCAAGGTCGCTCACTGAGCTCATTCAGGACCTTCTTGAGATCAAGTGTAAAAAAAAAAGCAAATGAATAAAGGGAAGATGATTAAACAGATGGATTTGTAGATACAATAATACATGATAATCGATTTTAATTATAAATTCAAATCGAAATTATAAATATGAATTCATATTTGACCTTGAACTTGACCTTATTATGGCCAAATCATACATCTATGGATAGGGAAAATGCTCCTCTTTCCAATGGCAGCGTTACATCTGGATTTAGTCATTTACTTTTGGTTTTACGATAAAAGAGATATAATTAGCATTTGTCCGTTAAATTCGTATTTTTGGTAAAACGTATAAAACATCGGTACAAATAAAAATATACACTTTGACTGCTGTTTTGATAGGGTTAACATCTTAACATCCAAGGGCCCACATGTGGGCGCTCATGAGGACGATTCGCGATGCAACTTTGCCGACCTCTAGCGGCTCGGGTGTGCATTTATTTTAATACAATATATAGATAAAGATTAAAGCCCTATTTGTTGCCTGTTGATTGCCCTTTCAGGTGACAGAATCCGTTGAGGGGTTCTCGAGTTACATGCCGATATGTGAGGCCTGCGCCAAAGTACACATTACCACCCCCGACTCCCGGGGCTCTTGCTCCGTCAATCATTTGGCGTTCTTGAAAATCTTTGGACAGGGTTGTAGCCAAGGAGTGTGGCTTTCCAATGATACACCACATGGGGATCTAATACGGTCTCTATTGATCAATCTATGATAAAGAAAAGCAGGGTCCCCTTATAAGGGGACCTTACGGGTTAACAGTACATTATGCACCTTTTTATTCCTGTGGTCGATTAGTACTTTGTTTTTATGTTTTCTGATGAGACGTGCGCAGCGTTCCCTCTGTCTGAGGTAGCATCTCCCCCGACACTCACCTGGTGTCGAACTATCTCTCTTCTCCTCCTCTGCCCTGAACGGAATAAATGCATCTATAAAAAAGGAACAATGTATCTGCTCTGAGTGCGAACACTCTAAATCTACTTTGCTGCCAGCTGCACTGCACCAACAAAGCAATCAAGTACCATCTGTTGGTCGCAACTTTGTTGCGTTGTCTCGCTGACACATTGAAAAAGAACCGAAAGATCGAGAGTTAATGTCATCAAACACACATTGTGCTGCTAATCTGTCGCATCGTCCATCTATCAAGGCCTGCGTCGCAGAGACTTTACAGTTTCAGGAGCAAACAACTAAAGTTGGGAGCAACACCAAAACAGTTTGACAAGTTCTGTAACTAACAGGGTTTAGCCATGTTGTGGTCTAATTTTCCCTAGCCAGGGTTTAGCTGGGGCCTCGTCTCCACTAGCCAGGGTTTAGCTGTAGCCTTGTCTCCACTAGCCAGGGTTTAGCTGTAGCCTTGTCTCCACTAGCCAGGGTTTAGCTGTAGCCTTGTCTCCACTAGCCAGGGTTTAGCCGTGCTGTGGCCTTGTCTCCACTAGCCAGTGTTTAGCTGTAGCCTTGTCTCCACTAGCCAGGGTTTAGCTGTAGCCTTGTCTCCACTAGCCAGGGTTTAGCTGTAGCCTTGTCTCCACTAGCCAGGGTTTAGCTGTGGCCTCGTCTCCACTAGCCAGGGTTTAGCTGTGGCCTTGTCTCCACTAGCCAGGGTTTAGCTGTAGCCTTGTCTCCACTAGCCAGGGTTTAGCTGTAGCCTTGTCTCCACTAGCCAGGGTTTAGCTGTAGCCTTGTCTCCACTAGCCAGGGTTTAGCTGTAGCCTTGTCTCCACTAGCCAGGGTTTAGCTGTGGCCTCGTCACCACTAGCCAGGGTTTAGCTGTGGCCTTGTCTCCACTAGCCAGGGTTTAGCTGTAGCCTTGTCTCCACTAGCCAGGGTTTAGCTGTAGCCTTGTCTCCACTAGCCAGGGTTTAGCTGTAGCCTTGTCTCCACTAGCCAGGGTTTAGCTGTGGCCTCGTCACCACTAGCCAGGGTTTAGCTGTGGCCTCGTCTCCACTAGCCAGGGTTTAGCTGTGGCCTTGTCTCCACTAGCCAGGGTTTAGCTGTGGCCTTGTCTCCACTAGCCAGGGTTTAGCTGTAGCCTTGTCTCCACTAGCCAGGGTTTAGCTGTGGCCTTGTCTCCACTAGCCAGGGTTTAGCCGTGCTGTAGCCTTGTCTCCACTAGCCAGGGTTTAGCTGTGGCCTCGTCTCCACTAGCAAGGGTTTAGCTGTAGCCTTGTCTCCACTAGCCAGGGTTTAGCTGTGGCCTCGTCTCCACTAGCCAGGGTTTAGCTATGGCCTCGTCTCCACTAGCCAGGGTTTAGCTGTGGCCTCGTCTCCACTAGCCAGGGTTTAGCTGTAGCCTTGTCTCCACTAGCCAGGGTTTAGCTGTGGCCTTGTCTCCACTAGCCAGGGTTTAGCTGTGGCCTCGTCTCCACTAGCCAGGGTTTAGCTGTGCTGTGGCCTTGTCTCCACTAGCCAGGGTTTAGCTGTAGCCTTGTCTCCACTAGCCAGGGTTTAGCTGTGGCCTTGTCTCCACTAGCCAGAGTTTAGCCGTGCTGTGGCCTCGTCTCCACTAGCCAGGGTTTAGCTGTAGCCTCGTCTCCACTAGCCAGGGTTTAGCTGTAGCCTTGTCTCCACTAGCCAGGGTTTAGCTGTGGCCTTGTCTCCACTAGCCAGGGTTTAGCTGTGGCCTTGTCTCCACTAGCCAGGGTTTAGCTGTAGCCTTGTCTCCACTAGCCAGGGTTTAGCTGTAGCCTTGTCTCCACTAGCCAGGGTTTAGCCGTGCTGTGGCCTCGTCTCCACTAGCCAGGGTTTAGCCGTGCTGTGGCCTCGTCTCCACTAGCCAGGGTTTAGCCGTGCTGTGGCCTCGTCTCCACTAGCCAGGGTTTAGCCGTGCTGTGGCCTTGTCTCCACTAGCCAGGGTTTAGCCGGAGGGAAGGAGGAGGGGGGAGGGAGGGAGGGAGGGAGGGAGGGAGGGAGGGAGGGAGGGAGGGAGGGAGAAAGGAGGAGGGAGGAGGGAGGAGGAGTGAAGAGGGAGGGAGGGAGGGGGGAGGAGGGGAGGAGGAGGGCAGGATGAGGGAGGTAGGGGGGAGGAGGGGAGGAGGAGGGAGGAGGAGGAGGAAGGAGGAGGGAGGAGGAGGAGGAGGGAGGAGGAGGGAGGAGGAGGGAGGGATGAGGAAGGATGAGGAGGAGGGAGGAGGAGGGAGGAGGAGGGATGAAAGCTGTTCTATGAATATTTACCATCGACCTCATGTGAACTCTTGAGCTCTTGCAGGGATACTCAAATGTTTTATGTTTAATATGCACCTTTTTCATGTGGTCGATAAGGACTTAATTTACAATTTTAAGCAAGATCGGGTTGCGTACACACACACACACACGCACACACGCACACACGCACTTACACGCACTCACGCACACACGCACCCACTCACACACTCACACACACACACACACACACACACACACACACACACACACACACACACACACACACACACACACACACACACACACACACTATCTCTCTGTGTTTCTGTAGAAGTCGTCTGTCCTGCCGCTGCTGTATATGATTTTCAGAAGCTCCTTTGAAAATGTGATTTTGATTTGCTCCCTCGGCTCAAACCCTCCACAGATGTGAGCTGGCGATGGGGGCTTTGACGTATCTCTGTCCTCCCCTCTCTCCCTACCTCCCTCCCTCCATCTCTCTCTCCCTCCCTCCCTCTCTCCCTGCCTCCCTCCCTGACTCCCTCCCTGCCTCACTCCCTCTCCCTCTCTCCCTACCTCCCTCCCTCCCTCCCTCCCTCTCTGCCTCCCTCTCTCCCCCCCTTCCTTCCTCTCTGCCTGCCTCCCTCCCTCTCTGCCTCCCTTTCCCTGCCTGCCTCCCTCTGTCCCTCCCTCCCTGCCTCCCTCCCTGCCTCTCTGCCTCTCCTGCCTCCCCCTCTCCCTCCATCCCTCTCTCGCTCTCTGCCACCCTCTCTCCCTCCCTCTCTCCTTACCTCCCTCCCTCTCTCCCTCCATCACTCCCCGCCTCCCTCCCTCCCTCCCTCTCTCCCTCCCTCTATCCTTACCTCCCTCTCTCCCTCCCTCTCTCCTTACCTCCCTTTCTCCCTCCCTCTCTGCCTCCCTCTTTGCCTCCCTCTCTTCCCCCCTGCTTGCCTGCCTGACTCCCTCTCTCCCTCCCACTCTGCCTCCCTATCTTCCTCCCTATCTTCCTCCCTATCTTCCTCCCTCTCTACCTCCATCTCTGCCTCCCTCTCTACTACATCATTATTGGTAAGATACCTCCTTATACTACATCATTATTGGTAAGCTACCTCATTATACTACATCATTATTGGTAAGATACCTCCTTATACTACATCATTATTGGTAAGATACCTCCTTATACTACATCATTATTGGTAAGCTACCTCATTATACTACATCATTATTGGTAAGCTACCTCCTTATACTACATCATTATTGTTAAGATACCTCCTTATACTACATCATTATTGGTAAGCTACCTCCTTATACTACATCATTATTGGTAAGCTACCTCCTTATACTACATCATTATTGGTAAGCTACCTCCTTATACTACATCATTATAGGTAAGATACCTCCTTATACTACATCATTATTGGTAAGCTACCTCCTTATACTACATCATTATAGGTAAGCTACCTCCTTATACTACATCATTATTGGTAAGCTACCTCCTTATACTACATCATTATAGGTAAGCTACCTCCTTATACTACATCATTATTGGTAAACTACCTCCTTATACTACATCATTATTGGAATGGAATTTTGGAACCTATGGAACCTGTTCTAAGTCCCCTGAGTTTGCTCTGAACAGGTGCATCTGCATGTTGCTATGATGCCCCTCCTGCTCATGGAATAAACTCCAACGGTCCTTAAAACTTGAGATTCTCCGCTCTGTTGCAGATTATAAAACCTTTATCTCCAACCTTCAATCAAGCTGTACCTGTGGCTGTACTGGTCATCCTTGCCCTTTTGCCGTTGTGTTGTTATGGTTTTGTTGGCCCTGGTGTTGTTATGGTTTTGTTTGCCCTGGTGTTGTTATGGTTTTGTTTGCCGTGGTGTTGTTATGGTTCTGTTTGCCCTGGTGTTGTTATGGTTCTGTTTGCCCTGGTGTTGTTATGGTTCTGTTTGCCGTGGTGTTGTTATGGTTCTGTTTGCCGTGGTGTTGTTATGGTTTTGTTTGCCCTGGTGTTGTTATGGTTCTGTTTGCCGTGGTGTTGTTATGGTTTTGTTTGCCGTGGTGTTGTTATGGTTTTGTTTGCCGTGGTGTTGTTATGGTTCTGTTTGCCGTGGTGTTGTTATGGTTTTGTTTGCCCTGGTGTTGTTATGGTTTTGTTTGCCGTGGTGTTGTTATGGTTCTGTTTGCCGTGGTGTTGTTATGGTTCTGTTTGCCGTGGTGTTGTTATGGTTCTGTTTGCCGTGGTGTTGTTATGGTTCTGTTTGCCGTGGTGTTGTTATGGTTCTGTTTGCCGTGGTGTTGTTATGGTTCTGTTTGCCCTGGTGTTGTTATGGTTCTGTTTGCCGTGGTGTTGTTATGGTTCTGTTTGCCGTGGTGTTGTTATGGTTCTGTTTGCCCTGGTGGTGTTATGGTTCTGTTTGCCCTGGTGTTGTTATGGTTTTGTCTCATTTGATGTTTTTTACTCTTTTGCTCTCTGGCTTATTTCTGTAGCTGCACTCAGAGTGACAGTAAATTAACCTCAGTAGCCTTTTGAGTTTAAATAAAGGCTTGAAAGGAAATGAAATAGCGAGCGAGGCCTGATCAACACGCCTGATCAACACCTGATCAACACGCCTGATCAACACGCCTGATCAACACGCCTGATCAACACCTGATCAACACGCCTGATCAACACGCCTGATCAACACGCCTGATCAACACCTGATCAACACGCCTGATCAACACGCCTGATCAACACGCCTGATCAACACCTGATCAACACGCCTGATCAACACCTGATCAACACGCCTGATCAACACGCCTGATCAACACCTGATCAACACGCCTGATCAACACGCCTGATCAACACGCCTGATCAACACGCCTGATCAACACGCCTGATCAACACGCCTGATCAACACCTGATCAACACGCCTGATCAACACCTGATCAACACGCCTGATCAACACGCCTGATCAACACGCCTGATCAACACCTGATCAACACGTCTGATCAACACGCCTGATCAACACGCCTGATCAACACGCCTGATCAACACGCCTGATCAACACGCCTGATCAACACGCCTGATCAACACGCCTGATCAACACCTGATCAACACGTCTGATCAACACGCCTGATCAACACGCCTGATCAACACGCCTGATCAACACGCCTGATCAACACGTCTGATCAACACGCCTGATCAACACGCCTGATCAACACGCCTGATCAACACGCCTGATCAACACGCCTGATCAACACGCCTGATCAACACGCCTGATCAACACGCCTGATCAACACGCCTGATCAACACGCCTGATCAACACGCCTGATCAACACGTCTGATCAACACGCCTGATCAACACGCCTGATCAACACGCCTGATCAACACGCCTGATCAACACGCCTGATCAACACGCCTGATCAACACGCCTGATCAACACGCCTGATCAACATGTCTGATCAACACGCCTGATCAACACGCCTGATCAACACGCCTGATCAACACGCCTGATCAACACGCCTGATCAACACGCCTGATCAACACCTGATCAACACCTGATCAACACGCCTGATCAACACGCCTGATCAACACGCCTGATCAACACCTGATCAACACGCCTGATCAACACGCCTGATCAACACGCCTGATCAACACGCCTGATCAACACGCCTGATCAACACCTGATCAACACGTCTGATCAACACGCCTGATCAACACGCCTGATCAACACGCCTGATCAACACGCCTGATCAACACCTGATCAACACGCCTGATCAACACGCCTGATCAACACCTGATCAACACGCCTGATCAACACGCCTGATCAACACGCCTGATCAACACGCCTGATCAACACCTGATCAACACGCCTGATCAACACGTCTGATCAACACGCCTGATCAACACGCCTGATCAACACGCCTGATCAACACGCCTGATCAACACCTGATCAACACGCCTGATCAACACGCCTGATCAACACGCCTGATCAACACGCCTGATCAACACGCCTGATCAACACGCCTGATCAACACGCCTGAGGTTGTGTTTGGGGTGGTGCGGGGGCAGTGGACGTCAGATTTGCTCCCTCCAAAATGTCCCTCTAATAACTTCTGGCCTTTTCTCTGTGTTTTGTTCTGCTTTCTGAAACGCTGCCCTCCTTTCATCTCGTAGCTGCAAACCGAGTTTGACTGAATTGTGAACGAATGAGTGATCATTGAATTTGGTGGCACCAGGCACACATCACACTGACTACCATACACTGGCACCAGGCACACATCACACTACACACTGACTACCATACACTGGCACCAGGCACACACCACACTACACACTGACTACCATACACTGGCACCAGGCACACACCACACTACACACTGACTACCATACACTGGCACCAGACACACACCACACTACACACTGACTACCATACACTGGCACCAGACACACATCACACTACACACTGACTACCATACACTGGCACCAGGCACACATCACACTACACACTGACTACCATACACTGGCACCAGGCACACACCACACTACACACTGACTACCATACACTGGCACCAGGCACACATCACACTACACACTGACTACCATACACTGGCACCAGGCACACATCACACTACACACTGACTACCATACACTGGCACCAGGCACACATCACACTACACACTGACTACCATACACTGGCACCAGGCACACACCACACTACACACTGACTACCATACACTGGCACCAGACACACATCACACTACACACTGACTACCATACACTGGCACCAGGCACACACTACACACTGACTACCATACACTGGCACCAGGCACACATCACACTACACACTGACTACCATACACTGGCACCAGGCACACATCACACTACACACTGACTACCATACACTGGCACCAGACACACACCACACTACACACTGACTACCATACACTGGCACCAGGCACACATCACAATACACACTGACTACCATACACTGGCACCAGGCACACATCACACTACACACTGACTACCATACACTGGCACCAGACACACATCACACTACACACTGACTACCATACACTGGCACCAGGCACACATCACACTGACTACCATACACTGGCACCAGGCACACATCACACTACACACTGACTACCATACACTGGCACCAGACACACATCACACTACACACTGACTACCATACACTGGCACCAGACACACATGACACTACACACTGACTACCATACACTGGCACCAGACACACATCACACTACACACTGACTACCATACACTGGCACCAGGCACACATCACACTACACACTGACTACCATACACTGGCACCAGGCACACTACACACTACACAATGACTACCATACACTGGCACCAGGTACACATCACACTACACACTGACTACCATACACTGGCACCAGACACACATGACACTACACACTGACTACCATACACTGGCACCAGGCACACATCACACTACACACTGACTACCATACACTGGCACCAGGCACACATCACACTACACACTGACTACCATACACTGACACCAGGCACACTACACATTACACAATGACTACCATACACTGGCACCAGACACACATCACACACTACACACTGACTACCATACACTGGCACCAGGCACACATCACAATACACACTGACTACCATACAATGGCACCAGACACACATGACACTACACACTGACTACCATACACTGGCACCAGACACACATCACACTACACACTGACTACCATACACTGGCACCAGGCACACATCACACTACACACTGACTACCATACACTGGCACCAGGCACACTACACACTACACACTGACTACCATACACTGGCACCAGGCACACATCACACTACACAATGGCACCAGGCACACATCACTCTACACACTGACTACCATACACTGGCACCAGGCACACATCAGGGATTGATATCAGCCAATTAACGGATCAATAGGCGTCCACTGATTTTTGGCAACATTTTAGATTATTATATCTCGACAGTAATCAATAATACTTAAAAAGAACAAGTAGTTTGACACTGATGCTTGCACGTGCACAAAGGCTTGCTGCTAACACATAGCAGTCTGCTACAGTAGCTACCAGCAAACACATAACATCCTGCTAGCTACCAGCTAACACATAGCAGTCTGCTAGCTACTAGCTAACACATAACATCCTGCTAGCTACCAGCTAACACATAGGAGCCTGCTAGCTACCAGCTAACACATAGCAGCCTGCTAGCTACCAGCTAACACATAGCAGCCTGCTAGCTACCAGCTAACACATAGGAGCCTGCTAGCTACCAGCTAACACATAGCAGCCTGCTAGCTACCAGCTAACACATAGCAGCCTGCTAGCTACCAGCTAACATATCAGCCTTCTAGCTACCAGCTAACACATAGCAGCCTGCTAGCTACAGTACCAGCTAACACATAGCAGCCTGCTAGCTACAGTACCAGCTAACACACATCAGCTTGCTAGCTAACACATAGCAGCCTGTTAGCTAACACATAGCAGCCTGCTAGCTACAGTACCAGCTAACACACATCAGCCTGCTAGCTAACACATAGCAGCCTGTTAGCTAACACTTAGCAACCTGCTAGCTACCAGCTAACATATAGCAGCCTGCTAGCTACCAGCTAACACTAGATAACACCGCCAGGTCCAGAGGACATAGAGCTCCATGCTGGACAACAACACCACCAGGTCCAGAGGACAGAGAGCTCCCTGCTGGACAACAACACCACCAGGTCCAGAGGACAGAGTGTCTCCCTGCTGGACAACAACACCACCAGGTCCAGAGGACAGAGAGCTCCCTGCTGGACAACAACACCACCAGGTCCAGAGGACAGAGTGTCTCCCTGCTGGACAACAACACCACCAGGTCCAGAGGACAGAGTGCTCCCTGCTGGACAACAACACCACCAGGTCCAGAGGACAGAGAGCTCCCTGCTGGACAACAACACCACCAGGTCCAGAGGACAGAGTGCTCCCTGCTGGACAACAACACCACCAGGTCCAGAGGACAGAGTGCTCCCTGCTGGACAACAACATCACCAGGTCCAGAGGACAGAGAGCTCCCTGCTGGACAACAACACCACCAGGTCCAGAGGACAGAGTGTCTCCCTGCTGGACAACAACACCACCAGGTCCAGAGGACAGAGTGTCTCCCTGCTGGACAACAACACTACCAGGTCCAGAGGACAGAGCGCTCCCTGCTGGACAACAACACCACCAGGTCCAGAGGACAGAGTGTCTCCCTGCTGGACAACAACACCACCAGGTCCAGAGGACAGAGTGCTCCCTGCTGGACAACAACACCACCAGGTCCAGAGGACAGAGTGTCTCCCTGCTGGACAACAACACCACCAGGTCCAGAGGACAGAGTGCTCCCTGCTGGACAACAACACCACCAGGTCCAGAGGACAGAGAGCTCCCTGCTGGACAACAACACCACCAGGTCCAGAGGACAGAGTGTCCCCCTGCTGGACAACAACACCACCAGGTCCAGAGGACAGAGTGCTCCCTGCTGGACAACAACACCACCAGGTCCAGAGGACAGAGTGTCTCCCTGCTGGACAACAACACCACCAGGTCCAGAGGACAGAGTCCTCCCTGCTGGACAACAACACCACCAGGTCCAGAGGACAGAGTGTCTCCCTGCTGGACAACAACACCACCAGGTCCAGAGGACAGAGTGCTCCCTGCTGGACAACAACACCACCAGGTCCAGAGGACAGAGCGCCCCCTGCTGGACAACAACACCACCAGGTCCAGAGGACAGAGTGTCTCCCTGCTGGACAACAACACCACCAGGTCCAGAGGACAGAGTGTCTCCCTGCTGGACAACAACACCACCAGGTCCAGAGGACAGAGTGTCTCCCTGCTGGACAACAACACCACCAGGTCCAGAGGACAGAGTGTCTCCCTGCTGGACAACAACACCACCAGGTCCAGATGACAGAGAGCTCCCTGCTGGACAACAACACCACCAGGTCCAGAGGACAGAGTGTCTCCCTGCTGGACAACAACACCACCAGGTCCAGAGGACAGAGTGTCTCCCTGCTGGACAACAACACCACCAGGTCCAGAGGACAGAGTGTCTCCCTGCTGGACAACAACACCACCAGGTCCAGAGGACAGAGAGCTCCCTGCTGGACAACAACACCACCAGGTCCAGAGGACAGAGTGCTCCCTGCTGGACAACAACACCACCAGGTCCAGAGGACAGAGTGCTCCCTGCTGGACAACAACACCACCAGGTCCAGAGGACAGAGTGCTCCCTGCGGGACAACAACACCACCAGGTCCAGAGGACAGAGTGTCTCCCTGCTGGACAACAACACCACCAGGTCCAGAGGACAGAGTGTCTCCCTGCTGGACAACAACACCACCAGGTCCAGAGGACAGAGAGCTCCCTGCTGGACAACAACACCACCAGGTCCAGAGGACAGAGTGCTCCCTGCTGGACAACAACACCACCAGGTCCAGAGGACAGAGTGCTCCCTGCTGGACAACAACACCACCAGGTCCAGAGGACAGAGTGCTCCCTGCGGGACAACAACACCACCAGGTCCAGAGGACAGAGTGTCTCCCTGCTGGACAACAACACCACCAGGTCCAGAGGACAGAGTGCTCCCTGCTGGACAACAACACCACCAGGTCCAGAGGACAGAGTGCTCCCTGCTGGACAACAACACCACCAGGTCCAGAGGACAGAGTGTCTCCCTGCTGGACAACAACACCACCAGGTCCAGAGGACAGAGTGTCTCCCTGCTGGACAACAACACCACCAGGTCCAGAGGACAGAGTGCTCCCTGCTGGACAACAACACCACCAGGTCCAGAGGACAGATCGCTCCCTGCTGGACAACAACACCACCAGGTCCAGAGGACAGAGTGCTCCCTGCTGGACAACAACACCACCAGGTCCAGAGGACAGAGCGCTCCCTGCTGGACAACAACACCACCAGGTCTAGAGGACAGAGTAGATAGATAGATAGATAGATAGATAGATAGATAGATAGATAGATAGATAGATAGATAGATAGATAGATAGATAGATAGATAGATAGATACTTTATTAATCCCCTTGGGGAAATTCAGGGTATCTCGCAGCTCACATAGCATACAGACATTTGACCATTCCCAAACAGTAGTTACACATTATGTCTGTATCATGAATTAAAATAAGTACATGATAAAATTCAATCAAATCATATCCATCAATATTAAAATTAAAATTAAAATAGGAGCGTGATTAGATAAAAGCAGGTGTATAAAAACAGGTGTAAAAACAGATGTAAAAAACAGGTGTAAAAACAGGTGTAAAAACAGGTGTAACTATAATACGCTGTTGTACAGTCTGATGGCTGTGGGGACAAAGGACCTCCTGTGCCGCTCAGTCCGTGAGTGCAGGGAGATGAGCCGTCCGCTGCGACTGCTGCTCTGCCCCACCAGGGTGTGGTGGAGAGGGTGGTTGATATTGCCCATGATGGCCAGCAGCTTGCTCTGAGTGCGGCTCTCCACCACGGTCCCCAGTGGGTCCAGTCTCCTCCCTACCACTGAGCCAGCCTTCTTGACCAGCTTATCCAGCCGTCTGGTATCCCTGGCCGTGGTATTACCACCCCAACAGACAGCGGCGTAGAGGAGCACACTTGACACCACTGCCTGATAAAACATGTACAACATTTCCCCACACACATTAAAAGACCTTAGCCTCCTAAGAAAGAACAGCCTGCTCTGTCCTTTCTTGTAAAGTGCTTCCGCATTAGCAGCCCAGGCCAGCTTATCATCTAGGTGCACTCCTAAATATTTGTATGATTGCACCGTCTCAATGTTGTTTCCCCGTATGCTGACTGGTTGCAGAGGTGGTTTCGACCTGCGGAAGTCCAGTACCATCTCCTTGGTTTTTTTTGCGTTCAGAAGAAGGCCGTTCCGTTCGCTCCAGTCGCTGAAGGCTCCCACCTGGTCCCTGTACTCTCCCTCCTGTCCCTTCCTCACACACGCCACAATCGCTGTGTCGTCCGAATATTTTTGGACGTGGCAAGACTCAGAGTTGTAATTGAAGTCTGCCGTGTAGAGGGTGAACAAGAACGGAGCGAGAACAGTCCCCTGTGGGGCCCCAGTGCTGCTGACCACTGTCTCCGAGACACAGTTGCCCATTCTGACAAACTGTGGTCGATCTGTCAGGTAATCTGTGATCCAGGAAGTGAAGGAGGGATCCACCCCCATCTTCCTGAGCTTGTCTTTTAGTATGGGAGGTTGAATAGTATTAAAAGCGCTCGAAAAATCAAAAAACATAATCCTCACATAACTCCCCGGCTCATCCAGGTAGGAGTAGGCCCGATGTAGCATGTAGAGGACCGCGTCGTCCACCCCGATGCTCTCCCGATACCCAAACTGCAGGGGGTCAAGGGCGTGTTCAGTCTGTGGCCTCAGATGGTGTAGAAGCAGTCTCTCCAGTGTCTTCATGATGTGTGACGTGAGGGCCTGAGTGTCTCCCTGCTGGACAACAACACCACCAGGTCCAGAGGACAGAGTGCCCCCTGCTGGACAACAACACCACCAGGTCCAGAGGACAGAGTGCTCCCTGCTGGACAACAACACCACCAGGTCCAGAGGACAGAGTGCTCCCTGCTGGACAACAACACCACCAGGTCCAGAGGACAGAGTGCTCCCTGCTGGACAACAACACCACCAGGTCCAGAGGACAGAGTGTCTCCCTGCTGGACAACAACACCACCAGGTCCAGAGGACAGAGTGCTCCCTGCTGGACAACAACACCACCAGGTCCAGAGGACAGAGTGTCTCCCTGCTGGACAACAACACCACCAGGTCCAGAGGACAGAGTCCTCCCTGCTGGACAACAACACCACCAGGTCCAGAGGACAGAGTGTCTCCCTGCTGGACAACAACACCACCAGGTCCAGAGGACAGAGTGCTCCCTGCTGGACAACAACAACACCAGGTCCAGAGGACAGAGCGCCCCCTGCTGGACAACAACACCACCAGGTCCAGAGGACAGAGTGTCTCCCTGCTGGACAACAACACTACCAGGTCCAGAGGACAGAGTGTCTCCCTGCTGGACAACAACACCACCAGGTCCAGAGGACAGAGTGTCTCCCTGCTGGACAACAACACCACCAGGTCCAGAGGACAGAGTGTCTCCCTGCTGGACAACAACACCACCAGGTCCAGATGACAGAGAGCTCCCTGCTGGACAACAACACCACCAGGTCCAGAGGACAGAGTGTCTCCCTGCTGGACAACAACACCACCAGGTCCAGAGGACAGAGTGTCTCCCTGCTGGACAACAACACCACCAGGTCCAAAGGACAGAGTGTCTCCCTGCTGGACAACAACACCACCAGGTCCAGAGGACAGAGTGCTCCCTGCTGGACAACAACACCACCAGGTCCAGAGGACAGAATGCTCCCTGCTGGACAACAACACCACCAGGTCCAGAGGACAGAGTGTCTCCCTGCTGGACAACAACACCACCAGGTCCAGAGGACAGAGTGTCTCCCTGCTGGACAACAACACCACCAGGTCCAGAGGACAGAGTGCTCCCTGCTGGACAACAACACCACCAGGTCCAGAGGACAGATCGCTCCCTGCTGGACAACAACACCACCAGGTCCAGAGGACAGAGTGCTCCCTGCTGGACAACAACACCACCAGGTCCAGAGGACAGAGCGCCCCCTGCTGGACAACAACACCACCAGGTCCAGAGGACAGAGAGCTCCCTGCTGGACAACAACACCACCAGGTCCAGAGGACAGAGTGTCTCCCTGCTGGACAACAACACCACCAGGTCCAGAGGACAGAGTGTCTCCCTGCTGGACAACAACACCACCAGGTCCAAAGGACAGAGTGTCTCCCTGCTGGACAACAACACCACCAGGTCCAGAGGACAGAGAGCTCCCTGCTGGACAACAACACCACCAGGTCCAGAGGACAGAGTGCTCCCTGCTGGACAACACCACCAGGTCCAGAGGACAGAGTGCTCCCTGCTGGACAACAACACCACCAGGTCCAGAGGACAGAGTGTCTCCCTGCTGGACAACAACACCACCAGGTCCAGAGGACAGAGTGTCTCCCTGCTGGAAAACAACACCACCAGGTCCAGAGGACAGAGTGCTCCCTGCTGGACAACAACACCACCAGGTCCAGAGGACAGAGTGCTCCCTGCTGGACAACAACACCACCAGGTCCAGAGGACAGAGTGTCTCCCTGCTGGACAACAACACCACCAGGTCCAGAGGACAGAGTGTCTCCCTGCTGGACAACAACACCACCAGGTCCAGAGGACAGAGTGCTCCCTGCTGGACAACAACACCACCAGGTCCAGAGGACAGATCGCTCCCTGCTGGACAACAACACCACCAGGTCCAGAGGACAGAGTGCTCCCTGCTGGACAACAACACCACCAGGTCCAGAGGACAGAGCGCTCCCTGCTGGACAACAACACCACCAGGTCTAGAGGACAGAGTAGATAGATAGATAGATAGATAGATAGATAGATACTTTATTAATCCCCTTGGGGAAATTCAGGGTATCTCGCAGCTCACATAGCATACAGACATTTGACCATTCCCAAACAGTAGTTACACATTATGTCTATATCATGAATTAAAATAAGTACATGATAAAATTCAATCAAATCATACCCATCAATATTAAAATTAAAATTAAAATAGGAGCGTGATTAGATAAAAGCAGGTGTATAAAAACAGGTGTAAAAACAGATGTAAAAAACAGGTGTAAAAACAGGTGTAAAAACAGGTGTAACTATAATACGCTGTTGTACAGTCTGATGGCTGTGGGGACAAAGGACCTCCTGTGCCGCTCAGTCCGTGAGTGCAGGGAGATGAGCCGTCCGCTGCGACTGCTGCTCTGCCCCACCAGGGTGTGGTGGAGAGGGTGGTTGATATTGCCCATGATGGCCAGCAGCTTGCTCTGAGTGCGGCTCTCCACCACGGTCCCCAGTGGGTCCAGTCTCCTCCCTACCACTGAGCCAGCCTTCTTGACCAGCTTATCCAGCCGTCTGGTATCCCTGGCCGTGGTATTACCACCCCAGCAGACAGCGGCGTAGAGGAGCACACTTGACACCACTGCCTGATAAAACATGTACAACATTTCCCCACACACATTAAAAGACCTTAGGCTCCTAAGAAAGAACAGCCTGCTCTGTCCTTTCTTGTAAAGTGCTTCCGCATTAGCAGCCCAGGCCAGCTTATCATCTAGGTGCACTCCTAAATATTTGTATGATTGCACCGTCTCAATGTTGTTTCCCCGTATGCTGACTGGTTGCAGAGGTGGTTTCGACCTGCGGAAGTCCAGTACCATCTCCTTGGTTTTTTTTGCGTTCCGAAGAAGGCCGTTCCGTTCGCTCCAGTCGCTGAAGGCTCCCACCTGGTCCCTGTACTCTCCCTCCTGTCCCTTCCTCACACACGCCACAATCGCTGTGTCGTCCGAATATTTTTGGACGTGGCAAGACTCAGAGTTGTAATTGAAGTCTGCCGTGTAGAGGGTGAACAAGAACGGAGCGAGAACAGTCCCCTGTGGGGCCCCAGTGCTGCTGACCACTGTCTCCGAGACACAGTTGCCCATTCTGACAAACTGTGGTCGATCTGTCAGGTAATCTGTGATCCAGGAAGTGAAGGAGGGATCCACCCCCATCTTCCTGAGCTTGTCTTTTAGTATGGGAGGTTGAATAGTATTAAAAGCGCTCGAAAAATCAAAAAACATAATCCTCACATAACTCCCCGGCTCATCCAGGTAGGAGTAGGCCCGATGTAGCATGTAGAGGACCGCGTCGTCCACCCCGATGCTCTCCCGATACCCAAACTGCAGGGGGTCAAGGGCGTGTTCAGTCTGTGGCCTCAGATGGTGTAGAAGCAGCCTCTCCAGTGTCTTCATGATGTGTGACGTGAGGGCCTGAGTGTCTCCCTGCTGGACAACAACACCACCAGGTCCAGAGGACAGAGTGCCCCCTGCTGGACAACAACACCACCAGGTCCAGAGGACAGAGAGCTCCCTGCTGGACAACAACACCACCAGGTCCAGAGGACAGAGTGTCTCCCTGCTGGACAACAACACCACCAGGTCCAGAGGACAGAGTGTCTCCCTGCTGGACAACAACACCACCAGGTCCAAAGGACAGAGTGTCTCCCTGCTGGACAACAACACCACCAGGTCCAGAGGACAGAGAGTTCCCTGCTGGACAACAACACCACCAGGTCCAGAGGACAGAGTGCTCCCTGCTGGACAACAACACCACCAGGTCCAGAGGACAGAGTGTCTCCCTGCTGGACAACAACACCACCAGGTCCAGAGGACAGAGTGTCTCCCTGCTGGACAACAACACCACCAGGTCCAGAGGACAGAGTGTCTCCCTGCTGGACAACAACACCACCAGGTCCAGAGGACAGAGTGTCTCCCTGCTGGAAAACAACACCACCAGGTCCATAGGACAGAGTGCTCCCTGCTGGACAACAACACCACCAGGTCCAGAGGACAGAGTGCTCCCTGCTGGACAACAACACCACCAGGTCCAGAGGACAGAGTGTCTCCCTGCTGGACAACAACACCACCAGGTCCAGAGGACAGAGTGTCTCCCTGCTGGACAACAACACCACCAGGTCCAGAGGACAGAGTGCTCCCTGCTGGACAACAACACCACCAGGTCCAGAGGACAGATCGCTCCCTGCTGGACAACAACACCACCAGGTCCAGAGGACAGAGTGCTCCCTGCTGGACAACAACACCACCAGGTCCAGAGGACAGAGCGCTCCCTGCTGGACAACAACACCACCAGGTCTAGAGGACAGAGTAGATAGATAGATAGATAGATAGATAGATACTTTATTAATCCCCTTGGGGAAATTCAGGGTATCTCGCAGCTCACATAGCATACAGACATTTGACCATTCCCAAACAGTAGTTACACATTATGTCTGTATCATGAATTAAAATAAGTACATGATCAAATTCAATCAAATCATACCCATCAATATTAAAATTAAAATTAAAATAGGAGCGTGATTAGATAAAAGCAGGTGTATAAAAACAGGTGTAAAAACAGATGTAAAAAACAGGTGTAAAAACAGGTGTAAAAACAGGTGTAACTATAATACGCTGTTGTACAGTCTGATGGCTGTGGGGACAAAGGACCTCCTGTGCCGCTCAGTCCGTGAGTGCAGGGAGATGAGCCGTCCGCTGCGACTGCTGCTCTGCCCCACCAGGGTGTGGTGGAGAGGGTGGTTGATATTGCCCATGATGGCCAGCAGCTTGCTCTGAGTGCGGCTCTCCACCACGGTCCCCAGTGGGTCCAGTCTCCTCCCTACCACTGAGCCAGCCTTCTTGACCAGCTTATCCAGCCGTCTGGTATCCCTGGCCGTGGTATTACCACCCCAACAGACAGCGGCGTAGAGGAGCACACTTGACACCACTGCCTGATAAAACATGTACAACATTTCCCCACACACATTAAAAGACCTTAGCCTCCTAAGAAAGAACAGCCTGCTCTGTCCTTTCTTGTAAAGTGCTTCCGCATTAGCAGCCCAGGCCAGCTTATCATCTAGGTGCACTCCTAAATATTTGTATGATTGCACCGTCTCAATGTTGTTTCCCCGTATGCTGACTGGTTGCAGAGGTGGTTTCGACCTGCGGAAGTCCAGTACCATCTCCTTGGTTTTTTTTGCGTTCAGAAGAAGGCCGTTCCGTTCGCTCCAGTCGCTGAAGGCTCCCACCTGGTCCCTGTACTCTCCCTCCTGTCCCTTCCTCACACACGCCACAATCGCTGTGTCGTCCGAATATTTTTGGACGTGGCAAGACTCAGAGTTGTAATTGAAGTCTGCCGTGTAGAGGGTGAACAAGAACGGAGCGAGAACAGTCCCCTGTGGGGCCCCAGTGCTGCTGACCACTGTCTCCGAGACACAGTTGCCCATTCTGACAAACTGTGGTCGATCTGTCAGGTAATCTGTGATCCAGGAAGTGAAGGAGGGATCCACCCCCATCTTCCTGAGCTTGTCTTTTAGTATGGGAGGTTGAATAGTATTAAAAGCGCTCGAAAAATCTAAAAACATAATCCTCACATAACTCCCCGGCTCATCCAGGTAGGAGTAGGCCCGATGTAGCATGTAGAGGACCGCGTCGTCCACCCCGATGCTCTCCCGATACCCAAACTGCAGGGGGTCAAGGGCGTGTTCAGTCTGTGGCCTCAGATGGTGTAGAAGCAGCCTCTCCAGTGTCTTCATGATGTGTGACGTGAGGGCCTGAGTGTCTCCCTGCTGGACAACAACACCACCAGGTCCAGAGGACAGAGTGCCCCCTGCTGGACAACAACACCACCAGGTCCAGAGGACAGAGTGCTCCCTGCTGGACAACAACACCACCAGGTCCAGAGGACAGAGTGCTCCCTGCTGGACAACAACACCACCAGGTCCAGAGGACAGAGTGCTCCCTGCTGGACAACAACACCACCAGGTCCAGAGGACAGAGTGTCTCCCTGCTGGACAACAACACCACCAGGTCCAGAGGACAGAGTGCTCCCTGCTGGACAACAACACCACCAGGTCCAGAGGACAGAGTGCTCCCTGCTGGACAACAACACCACCAGGTCCAGAGGACAGAGTGTCTCCCTGCTGGACAACAACACCACTTTAAGACAACGGGCCTGACCGGGGATCTAACCTGTGATCTTCCAATCCAACACCATCATGTCGCCACGCTGCCAGAACGGTACCATCTGCTGATGATTTCAATAAATTCACAGTTCTGGAAAGTAAAGTATTTCTACTCAAGTCCAATTTTGAGGATTGTGTGCGTGTGTGTGCGTGTGTTGTGTGGTGTGTGGTGTGTGGTGTGTGGTGTGTGGCGTGTGTGGTGTGTGGTGTGTGGTGTGTGTGTGTGTGTGTGTGTGTGTGTGTGTGTGTGTGTGTGTGTGTGTGTGTGTGTGTGTGTGTGTGTGTGTGTGTGTGTGTGTGTGTGTGTGTGTGTGTGTGTGTGTGTGTGTGTGTGTGTGTGTGTGTGTGTGTGTGTGTGTGTGCGTGCGTGCGTGCGTGCGTGCGTGCGTGTGTGTGTGTGTTAACCAGAGCCATCAGTCTCAGACCCCCCCGGCTAGACGGGCCTCTTTATCATACTGATGGATGGGTTGAGCTTTCATCACTTTTGGCGCCACAGTTTGGTTCTTCCCTCCGGAAACAGAGATCATGCACGGATTGTTCCCTTTTTCCCACCGCTCTGATTTATTTGGACTTTATGCTGCTTTCAATTTTCCAACGCAATATCACTTCTATATGAAACCAATTTCCAGGTGCACAGATTACCCCCCTGGATATTCCAACGTGAATTCCCCCTAAATCACCAGCAGGGGACATATGGAAAGGGCTTAACGTTAACCCTTTCACTACCACACTACAGAAGGTTAACCTTTCACTACCACACTACAGAAGGTTAACCCTTTCACTACCACACTACAGAAGGTTCACCTTTTCACTACGACACTACAGAAGGTTAATCCTTTCACTACCACACTACAAAAGGTTAACCCTTTCACTACCACACTACAGAAGGTTAACCTTTCACTACCACACTACAGAAGGTTAACCTTTCACTACCACACTACAGAAGTTTAACCTTTCACTACCACACTACAGAAGGTTATATTTCGTATTGCATCGCGTCCCGCTCTGAGCCTTACAAGATACTCCTATCGCCTGTGATACTTAATGTATCTCCCACGAACAAAAACACATGCACCCCACCTGTATGGGGCCCCGCCCCTTATGGTGGCTACCGCCCATATAACCATGACCCTGGTCATGAAACACCCTTCCTCTATTTTCGTCCCAGCGTATTGGATGCGTGCACCATACGAGCTAGCGGAATGAAAAGATTAAGGAAGATTAATAATGTTGGAAGCTTACCGGAGGTTGCTGGCCCCTGGCATCTTCGACGCATGTTTTCGGCGACACGACGGGCCTGTGATGTTCCTCGTTTGATGACTGCACATCGAGGTTCAGCTGTACAAGGCTGGCTGTCGGGCCAGCTTGTACTCAGGTAGGCCCTGTGTCTTCAGGCATGGGTATTAGTGTTAGTAATGCTGGTTTGTGTTGTTGCAAGATGGTTTGGTGAACGTTCTCTGCAGGGAACGGTTTCCAAGCTGTCTTGGGCGTGCTGCTAAAACATCTAAAGTTATGCTAACATGCTATCGCTACTGCCGCATGCTATCACTACTGCTAATTGCTATGCTGTTTTAATGTCTCCGCCGTGAGATGTTGTCACTCTCCCGCCTCTTGCCCGGTTCATCAATGAAGGTCAGTCGGTAGCTGTTGTGGGGTTTTGAGTTCTATTTACCTTTTTCGGGTAAATGGGTTGACAACGACTTCCGGGCATGACGAGTAACTAGGAGGTCGCACATTTTAGGCTCAGCTGCTAGCATGTAATTTAATCCTACAAAACTAATCAAAATATCACTCAAAGTCGCACAGTATAAGTATAAGAATATCCGGAATCTAAATGTCAGGAAAAAACGCTAAAGAAAAAGCAAAGAAGGATAGAAAGAAAGCTGAACAGTCTGAGGTGGAGGAGGAGGCCACCAAGTCGGGTGAAAATAAGATGGCTAACGCACACGAGGACGTCGACGAATCTGATGATGAAAAGTTGAGTCCAGACAACCAAGATATCATGAAAGCCATACTGACTATGAAAACTGGACTGTATAAGAAATTCGACAAAATGCAAATAACAATTACGGAAATAAAGAAACAGATACAAGATTGCATAAGCCGCATAGAGCAGACTGAACAACGGATTTCTGACGCGGAGGACAACGTTAATAAGCTGATACCGAAGGTTGGCACTCTGGAGAACACCGTTAAAAACCTTCTCGACAAAGTGGAGGACTTGGAATGCAGGAGTCGAAGAAATAACGTCAGGTTGGTGGGGCTACCGGAAAAGGCAGAGGGCCAGGATGCAACTGCATTTTTGGGGAAATGGTTACCGGAGGCTCTGAATATTGAACCAGGGGGCTTAGTATTGGAGCGTGCTCATAGAATCGGTGCGCCACTTGACTCTCAACGCCCAAGGACCCTAATCATGAAGTTCATGAACTTCAAGGACAGAGAGAGAGTACTGAGGGCGGCTAGGACCAAGGGACGGGTCCTTTATAATAACGAGCCGGTTCGTCTTCACATAGACCTCTCTGCAGGTGTGCACAAGAGGCAGCGCGGATACGACGAGGTGCGGAAGAAGCTAAGAGACCGGGGGATCCACACGCACCGAATCATCTTTCCAGACCGGCTGCTGGTAACTCACAACGAGAGAGCCTGCACCTTTCAAACACCGGCGGAGGTGGAAAAGTTTATCCGAAGCATTTGATTTATTGAGACGGTCCCGGCGTTGGAAGGCTCCGAAAGGAAAGTAACAGTCATACTGAGCCTACTGTATTCTTATAAGTGAATATATAAATGACGTTATAAAAATAGCCATTTCCACGAAATGAGGCGTGGTTGGACTATGACTGTTTAGTTTTCCTCTGATTTTTATTTGTATTCTTATTCGGACAGGACTGAGTCTAGTTCAATGGACAAAATCAGCACTGGTTTAGACTTTTCCTACAACGCATTGCAGATTCTGGGGCAGGCTACAAACATTTAACTTTTTACATTTTCCTCGTCTCCCAGCCTGCGTGCGCGCGTTCCAGGTTTGTACTAAAAGTGTTTCAGATTTGTAATAATAGTGTTTGGCGTTTAAAGTAAGCCCCTGACCTAATGGATACTATACCTACAAGTTGCAAGCATTGCGCAGTTCAAGACAACACTAGATATGTTATTTGTGATTAGTATTTAGAAAAAATGAAAGCTAGTTTGAGCTTAGGGGGAAGACAAGTTAGAGAAACTCGTTTGGCCAGTAGTGAAATGAGGGGTGAGGGGAGATGCATGGGCATCAGGTTAGTAGGGGGTGGGGGGTGGGTGTTTTTTCCTGATGTGTTTTATTATTTTTTCTTCTCTCATATGGGTGTGGCTGTCTGTGTACCTTTTCACAAGGGATATATATATATTAATTAACTAATGTCAGAGAACTGCAAGGTGAAATTTACTTCGTGGAATTGTAGGGGCTTGAACAAAATTACAAAGGTGAAAAGGGTAATGAGCAGGTTAAAATATTTGAAATCAAAAATTGTTTTTTTACAAGAAACGCATCTTTTGAATGAAGATGTTCCTAAAGTAGCAAAAAGGTGGCAGGGCCAAGTGTTATCTGCCCCCTACACCACTCATGCCAGGGGGGTTATGATACTAATTCATAAGTCTGTCCCATTACAGGTACATAATGTAGTAAGGGACACTGCAGGTAGATATATTATGGTCCAGGGTAGGTTACTGTCTGAAACGTTAACGCTGATAAATGTTTATGGTCCCAATGAAGAGGACCCTAAATTCTATGATAATTTATTTTTGACAGCCTCAACTCTTCCTGGACAATACATAATAGCTGGTGACTTTAATTGTACGTTGGACCCTTCAAAGGACAGGTCAACTGGTCTAGAAGGCACTCACAATAAGTCGAGAAAGACAATACATCATTTTATGAAGGAATTAAACTTGTTGGATATTTGGAGGCATGGCAATCCAAATGCAGTGCAGTATTCCTGCTATTCCAGCACTCACAAAACACACTCACGCATAGACTACTTTTTAGTCTCAGCACTGCTTGCCTCCAAAGTAGGTGAATGTCAGTATAGCAGTATAGTTCTTTCGGACCACGCAGCGGTATCCTTGAACTATGAAGATACTAACCTAGTGAATGACCCACCAAGATGGCGTTTTCAACCAGGATGGCTCACGGATCACACATTTATAGACTTTTTGGAGAAACAGATTGACCTGTATTTTGAATGCAACAAGTCCCAGACCTCTGCTGGCATAAGGTGGGAGGCTTTCAAGGCTTTTATTAGGGGACAAATAATCTCTTTCACTAGCTCAAAGAAAAAGGCTACAAGACTTGAAATGGAGAAATTAGATCAGGATATAAAAAAAATGGAAACGGAAATTTATCATAACAAACATACGACTACAGATGCTCATTCAAAACTACTACTGCTTAGATCACAGTACAATGAATTAGCAGCTAACAAAGCTGCTGCCGACCTAATAAGACTCAAACAGTCCTACTATGATCAGGGGGAAAAGCCTGGAAAACTTCTCGCCTGGCGCATTAAACAACAACAAGCAGAAAGATCCATCAATTGTATTGAAGCCCCAAATGGTAGAACTATAGTGGACCCAACAGAGATTAATGAGGCTTTTAGAGTCTTCTATGGGAAATTATACAGCTCTGAATGTTCTCCTAACCTGGACATGCAAACACAATTCTTAGACGACCTAGATATTCCCAAAATTTCAAAGGAGGAGAGTAGGGCTTTAGATCAAAATATAACTGGCGTTGAAATTGCTGATGCAATCGGCTGTATGCAGGCTGGAAAAGCAGCAGGCCCAGATGGCATCCCCATAGATATCTATAAGAAATTCCAAACTAAATTAATATCACCCCTCTTGGAGATGTTTCAGGAATCCTTTGAGAATGGTCTTCTCCCCACATCTATGAGAGGAGCCCTAATCACTTTACTTCCAAAACCAGGGAAACCTAATACAAAATGTGAAAATATGCGTCCAATCAGCCTCCAAAATTCGGATACCAAGATTATTAGTAAAATTATTGCAAGAAGACTGGAGGTCCTTCTACCTAGGGTGGTGGGGGAAGACCAGAATGGATTTATTCAAGGGAGACAGGGTTTTCATAACGTCCGACGAGTGCTCAATATTTTATATAACCACAAGGGGGCGACAGACACTGCCTTACTCTCACTGGATGCAGAGAAGGCCTTCGACCGTGTCGAGTGGCCTTATCTGTTTGAGGTGTTAACACGATTTGGCTTTGGAGACACATTCGTCAAATGGGTTAGATTGCTTTGTACAGGGCTTACGGCAGAAGTTCTGACGAATAGCAAGGTCTCTAAACCCTTTAAAATTAGTAGAAGTTGCCCACAAGGGAGCCCTTTATCGCCCTTACTTTTCATTCTTGCGATCGAACCATTTGCTATAGCGGTGAGGATGCACAGTGATATTCATGGGATTCGAGAAGGTCATATAGAACATAGGATAGCCCTCTTCGCCGATGATGTAATATTAATGCTAAAAAATCTACACAGGTCTATCCCAGCACTCCTAAGTCTTATTGAAACATTTGGGAAAATATCTGGCTATAAAGTGAATCACTCCAAATCATCTATAATGTTACTCAATGAAAGAGAGAGGGAGGATGGGCTTGTTTGTGCTTCTACTCTCAACTCAACAGATACATTCACGTATTTGGGAATAAAAATTGTCCCGGAGGTGAATAAGATTTCTCAGATAAACTATGACCCAATTCTGGAAGCTAGTACTTCTTCAATAGAGCGTTGGACATCCCTACCCATCTCAATTATCGGCAGGATTAATATTCTAAAAATGAATATACTCCCTAAATTTCTCTACCTATTCCAGAATATCCCTTTACCCCCCCCCCTCGTCTTTGTTCACAAGAATCAAGAAACTGTTTACCAACTTTATATGGCAAAATAAACGCCCCAGATTACGTCTATCTCTACTTTACCTACCATATGACCGAGGAGGCCTGAAATGCCCAAATATCCAATGGTATTACTGGGCAGCACAACTGCGGACGATCATGTTTTACTTCTCATCGGAGAATCCCCCTGCTTGGATCCATTCAGAATCCTGCTCTGTTAAACCGAGCTTACCCTTGCACCTGTATTTGTACTCTGGAGACCGTAAATATCTGAAGAAAAATACAGACAACCCCATTATTTTAAACATGATAGATGTGTGGTTTGACGCACTCAAATATTTGAATATAAATTCGTCCCGATCCAGGTTCAGTCCTATTTGGGGCAATGCCAATTTTAAATCAGGGCAAAACGATAGTGGATTTAAAGTATGGGCTGAAAAGGGGTTAAGGAAAGTGCAAGACGTATACAGGGAGGAGGATGAAGTATTCATGTCCTTTGCGGAAATATCTACAAAATATGATATTCCGAAACATCACTTTTTTAAATATCTTCAGCTAAGGAGTTTTATATCATCTCAGAACCATTCATTGGATATACCGAACATTTCCATCTTAGAGGTAGCAGTCACTAGACACTGTTATGGTAAAGGTATAATTTCAATGCTATACGACTTATTTGTATCTGGTTCAGATGAATCATCTGAATCAAAACTGAATCAATGGAACGAAGACATAGAGGAGGAAATATCTTTAGAAGAATGGAGCGTGGCATGTAAAGAGGCACAGAGTCAGACAGTCAGTAGCAACCTAAAACGTATACAATATAAATGGCTGATGCGTACATATATAACTCCTGTTAAATTGCATAAGTTTAATGATAATATTCCAGATACTTGTATTAAGTGTAGTGAGGAAAGGGGGACACTGTTCCACTGCATATGGGAATGTGTGAAAGTGAAAACCTTCTGGCAAGATGTTATTGATCTGATCGATCAAATCTTATCAAAGAAGTTGCCATTGAATCCCAAGCTTTTTATTCTTGGTTTATATCCTACCACCCCACATCTACAACGCAAAGAGTTTAGATATATAGATATGTGCATATTACAAGCAAAACGTGTAATAGCTCTTAATTGGAAAAATGTTGATGGACCAAGAATTGGTATGTGGATTAAAGAAATGGCTTCAAATATGTCAATGGAAAAGATGGTGTATATTGTTAGACGTAAACAAAACATTTTTGATAATGCCTGGGGACCATTTGTGTACTTCTTAAAGCATAATACGAATGTTGGGAACTTGCTTCAACAAGAACGGGATTAGGGGGAGTATTGTGGGACAACTCTTATCATTGTGTAAAAACGACAAGAAACACCCTTTACTTGATGTGTAAAACATTTTGGTTGTATTATTATTTATTTATGTTTATTTTTTATTTAAATCTGTATCCTTCCTATGTGAACCTGTTTTTGAAGTTAATTATTATTTTGTGGGGTGGGGTTAGGGGAGGGAGAACGGGGTGAAAATGTTTGCTGAATACTGCTCTGCTGATATACATGTTGTAATTTGCAAACTAAAACCCAATAAATATATTGTAAAAAAAAAAAAAAAAAAAAAAAAAAAAATGGGTTGACAACGGGGTAGGTCGTGGCTAGGTTCTAGCCAGGTATTACCTTGTGTTCCGGCGGGGTTTGTTGAACGGTGTTCCCATCTGGGTTGGCGTCGGGTAGTGGGGCTATGGGTCCAGCCGGCATGGTAAACATGTTGCGTGTCTGTGCACAGGCAATTGTTGTCTTGGGTTCCACATTGCCTGGCGTTAGGCTGCAGTAGTATAAGGGCAGGGCCGCTTGGGAGAAATGTGAGGCCCTGTGCGTTTTTAGACGCGAGGGCCCCCATCTCCTGGGGCGGCCCTGTGTAGGGGGCTATTGTTTCATTTTGTCACTCTGCTATGAGAAGGTCTGTCTTGCTACAGCTTTCTCTCCTCTCAAACCATTCATACTGACGGTCAATCGGTATACTGGGGGAGTAGTGCGGGGGGGGGGCTTTGTTTACCTTTTTTGGTAAATGGGCTAAACTAGGGCTGGTGTTCTGTTGTGAATATTTTGAATGAAGACGGGTCTGGTCCGTCTCCCCTTAAACTTTGTGTGTATGGGTTTGCTCATTCTACAGTTTTTGTGGTTTAGCTCTTTTATTCATTTAACCTTTTCATGGTCCACACCACAGTGGAGGGTGCTGTTTGCAATCACCACTGGTGCTCCATGTTAACGTCAGTCCTTTGTTTTTGATATATTGAAACAATGCCCCGCCCGGCCGACACCATGGGTGGTATGGAATTGGCAACGATTAGAACTGTGTTCGAATTGGTGTTTTTTCTATTAAAGAAATGGTGTCTGGTGGAGGGGCCTTGAGGGCCGGCCGACGTCGACACATCGCGCAAGGTTGTTGACGTTATTAGCTTTGACCCAGCCGCAAGCTATAACCGCTCAGGGTTCCCCTCTCCGCAGGGGATTTTGGTCTTCTGCTGGAGCGCGGGCGGTATTGTCCTAGGCCCTACACCGCCTCACACCGCGCAGCCAGAAGAAGAGAGAGCACGGCCTCGTCAGCGGCGATGACGGGGCCCTCGACAGGTGGCCATGTTTCCCCCGCCAGTGGTGCCCTGGTTGGAGAATCGACAGGGTATCGCGAGGCCGACAGTCTTGGCGGCCGAGGGATCGGCCATTTTGGGTGATTTCGGTGTTGGTAAACCACTCCGTCGTCATTTTGCCGCGAGCAGCCCGCTCCCCGCTCAGTCCGCTTTCTGTTACCCTCAGAAGCGGGGCTCTGGGTGTGTTCCTTTGGCTGCGGGCCGCGAACCTTCTTGAAGCGTATGCGGCCCCATTCTTCGCTTCTCATGGAGACGGGCTGACACCCAGTTGATGGCTGAGCCTGGGTCTGTCCGTGAGAATGTTGTGCTGTCAAGCGGCTCCCACACCTTGAACTGTGTTGGTTGAGCCTGGTGTTACGTCTGTCAACTTAAGTGTTGTCAGCAGGGGGGCTCGAAACCTTTTGAGGCACACAGTGCGGGCTTCCCCGGCCTCGCCTTCGCCAGGCCAGGTATCATGTTGGTGCTCCCACTCCTGGAATATTGGCAAGTGGTCGCAGCTCACATGGTTTGGGGTGGTAGTGATATCACTGCAGGGCTACGGTGTGTAGGAACCCATGGGGGCCTTACACCTTGCATGTCCGGCTGCAGAACAACTCCTTCAGCATGTTCTGGAGGGGTGTTCAGTGGGGGGGCTTTTTTGATCGGAAGCCCCCCGTATCAGACAGGCCCTTTTTCTGTCGGGGTTCCCCCTTGGGTGCGATTGCCTCGTGGGTGGTGTCAGGGTCAGGTGTTCCGACACGGAACGCGCTCCTCGCACGATTCCAGGGTTGTCTTCGCACAGCGGGGGGGACCGGGCCAACTATCTACAGTTCCTGGCGGACCTGCGCCACGTGACGGCGGGTGCGTTGGGAGTGTCGTCACATATGACTACGGCAGTACCATATGTCGAGGTAGATGGAGAGAATGGTGAGGCGGGGACTTGTGTTTACACAACCCCACCCGTTTTCAGGTTTGGTACAGACCCTGTTGTCGGGGTCTCCAGCAGGGACAGCTCTGGTCGACGAGATCCAATCTCTGTGGACGAAGCAAGCCATCGTCGTGGCGTTCTCCTCGAGGTGTTCTCTGCCCGAGAAGTCGGGAGGGAGGGGTGTAAGACCCAGGCTGGACCTGTCCCATGGGAAGGTTCAGCATTTTTTGGATCGTCTCCTACCTGTTGAACACTGTCAGGTGGGGGTCTGGTTCTCCTCCATAGACCTGTAGGATGCGTATGCGCATCCCCGATCTTCCATCCTAGGGCTTACCTACGCTTCCTTTGCAGGGTTAGCGTATGAGTACCAGAGGCTGCCGTTCGGTTTTCTCTGGCTCCCCGCATCTTCACCAAGTGCGTGGAGGCCGCACTGGGGCCTCTGCGTCATCCGGGGTTACGGAGTGTTCTGCCCTGATGACGTTCTGGTCCTTCGCGGTCAAGGTGGATCGTCAGGTCTCGTACCAGGCAGGTCTCTACCAGCCTGGGGTTGCTGTAGACTGGATGTAGAGTATTCCTCTTCCCAGTCAACGGTTGGAGGGCTATGGGCATCCATCTCAGAGCGTGTTGTCAACACGCTCGGGAGGTTCCGTCCTAGGACGGTTACGGCGCTGTCTCACGTCGCGTTTTCACCGACGCCTCCCTTGCTGGTGATGCGTCGGGCCAACGCAGTAGGGGGCAGCTGGCAATCCATGCTGCCCGGTCTGCGCTACGTTCAATGTGTTGGTGTTGAAAGCGGTCCTTCTGGTCCACAAATGGTGTTGATCAGGACGGACGATACGACGTCAGTGTCGTGTATCGACAGACAGGGAGGAGTACGCTCCCCCTGTCTGCACCAGGCGGCGGGCGGCTGGCTATGGGCGTCCTCCATCTGCGCGGCCTAAGGGCTCCCCACATCCCCGGCAGGGAGAATGTGGGTGCAGGTGTACTGTCGCGGGGCGGCCCTCATCCTGACGGGTGAGGATTGCGTCTGGACATGGCCAGGCAGGTCTGGGACCGATGCCGTGCCGCCAGGGATTCTTCCCCATACATCTGTTAGGTCAGTTGTTGGGACGGGTACGTTGAGGGGCGCAGGTTCTTGATCCTGATGGTGTTACCATCTGGAATGCGCATGCTCCCTCCACTGTCGCGCTTACGCGGGCAGATGACGTATGTTCCAAGTGTGGTGTAAGGCGGGGGGCCAGGACTCAGTCTCCTGCCCCCTGGTTGCTGTCCTTAGTTACCTCCAGTCTCTTCTTGATAGACTGTCGGCTTCGACGGTGAGGGTATATGCAGCAGCTATATCCTCCTATCATGAGGGGTTTGAGGGGATGTCTTGTTCAGCCACCCTCTTGTGAAGCGTTTCCTGCTTGGCGCTCGACGCGTTAAGCCGGTGCAACGCTCCTTGGCTCCGACTTGGGATCTTCAATTGGTCCTCGGTCGGTTGTCCTTGGCCCCGTTTGAGCCGCTCGAGCGGGCGCCGTTGGGACAGCTGTCCTTCAGGACCGCGTTCCTTCTGGCTGTCACTTCCGCTAAACGCGTAGGTGTGCTCTGTGCTCTCTCGGTACATCCAGAGTGCCTGTCTTTTCGGACCGATTGCGGTGTCACTCTGCGACCTAATCCTGCTTTCGTGCCTAAGAATATCCGGAGTTCCTTCCGCTCCCGGGATATTGTGGTTCAGGCGTTTCGTCCTCCTCCTCACACTGGTGAGTTAGATGCGGGCCTTCACCTGTCATGTCCAGTCCGTGCTTGGGGATTTACCTCAGCCGTACTCAGGATTTCAGGGTTACCGACCAGCTTTTTGTCTGTTACGGTGGGGCTCGTGCTGGTAAGGCACTGTCGGAGCAGCGCCTGTCCCATTGGTTGTGCGAGGGTGTTACCCTCTGCTACACGCTGGCTGGGCAGGATCCCCCTGGGGGCGTCAGGGCGCACTCCACTCGTGGGGTGGCTGCCTCTGCCGCTCTCCTGGGTGGGGCCTCGGTGGAGGCCATCTGTGCTGCAGCTTCATGGTCCTCCCCGGGCTCCTTTGTAAGGTTTTTCCTCATGGACATGACCGGGGGTTCTGTCTCCCAGGCGGTTCTGGGGTCTGTGGCCTTTCCTGCTTCCCGTCCTTTGGTCGGGTAGCAGGAGTGTATGGGTATGGGCCGCAGTGTGTTGAGTCACACGTGGTTCCGCCTGTACGGTGTGTTCAAGGGGTTCTGGCTCCCTCTTGTTCGCATTCAGGTGGAGTTGACTGCGCCCCCCCTTCGTTAGGAAGGATGGGGTGACAGGGCTCCCCGCACCCCTTGATGTGGGCTTACGGGTCCTCAGGGGGTACATCTGTCGGGTCTCGCGCCCGCTCTTCCCCATTATCTCGTAAGGCTCAGAGCGGGACGCGATGCAATACGAAATATAATGATAGGTTATGTAGATAACCTAGTTATATTAGTATTGGCTAAGCGTCCCGCTCTGCGCGCCCTGAGTTCCCTCTTGAGGGATCTTTTCCTGAGACGGGTTTTGGCGAGGAAGGGTGTTTCATGACCAGGGTCATGGTTATATGGGCGGTAGCCACCATAAGGGGCGGGGCCCCATACAGGTGGGGTGCATGTGTTTTTGTTCGTGGGAGATACATTAGGTATCACAGGAGATAGGAGTATCTCGTAAGGCTCAGAGCGGGACGCTTAGCCAATACTAATATAATATAATACTAATACTATATCGTTAACCTTTCACTACCACACTACAGAAGGTTAACCTTTCACTACCACACTACAGAAGTTTAACCTTTCACTACCACACTACAGAAGGTTAACCTTTCACTACCAAACTACAGACGGTTAACCTTTCAATACCACACTACAGAAGGTTAACCCTTTACTACCACACTACAGAAGGTTAACCTTTCACTACCACACTACATAAGTTTAACCTTTCACTACCACACTACAGAAGGTTAACCTTTCACTACCACACTACAGAAGGTTAACCCTTTCACTACCACACTACAGAAGGTTAACCTTTCACTACCACACTACAGAAGGTTAACCTTTTACTACCACACTACAGAAGTTTAACTCTTTCACTACCACACTACAGAAGGTTAACCTTTCACTACCACACTACAGACGGTTAACACTTTCACTACCACACTACAGAAGTTTAACCCTTACACTACCACACTACAGAAGGTTAACCTTTCACTACCACCAGTGTTGGGAAAGTTCACTTTCTACATGAACTAGTTCAGTTCACAGTTCACAATTTTTAAAATGAACTAGTTCAGTTCATAGTTCATAATTCAAAATTTTGAACTAAAGTTCATGGTTTCAAAAATGAACTAATTTAGTTCTTTTTAGTTCTTTTTTGATATTTTTTTTATATAGATTTTTTACTACAGTTACTTACATTACAAAAACACACATTGGGACAGGGGGGGGGGTCCTCCAGTTCATCTCTATGCCATCATCCACACCATAAGCAAGCAAAAACAAAACAAAAAGAAAAACAAGCAAAAAGGAAAGCAAACCAAGACAGGCACTGTACAGTATTGCACTTGCCTCGAGCCCATTCACATGTAGACATATATTTATTTTTCCTATCCTAGGTCTGTCCATACAATGGGGCACTGGGCCTTTAGAAGGATCCGAGAAATTTCAGCAGGAAAATAGTCTAATAGTGGTGCCCACACCTCCTGAAAGGAAGCGTTGTTGCCTCTATGTCTTTCATGGGTTAGCACACCGAAGATCTCTCTATACCACATTTGTAAAAATGGAGGCTTATCCTTAATCCAGTTTATCAGAATGCATTTCCGGGCTGAAAGTAGAAGTTTATCAAATAGTTTGAATTGTAAAGGGTGTCACCCCTCCTACCCAAACCCCCCCCCCCCCCCCACCCAACCACCTCCAATGTACAGTCCCCCCCCCCCACCCCACCCCACCTACCCAACCTCCTCCAATGTACAGTTTCTATGTCAAATGTATATACTCTCTTTTCTGGACTATTTTTGTATCACAAACAGTACTGTATTTACTAATCTGGTATGTCATAATGTAGAGATGTAGCAGTACTGTCTATCTGTATGTCATGTATGTCATATATGTCCTGATGAATTGAAAATGGGGGACCCTGATACAGTACAGCTCAATACATACAATTGTTAAGGGGATGCAGACCAGAGAAAGACTTTCGTCTTGTTTACATCAGGGTCTCCCATTTTCAATTCATCATAACATATATGACTGAGCTGTACTATACTGTACCCATTCTGCAATATGTTAATAAAGTGTTCAATCAATCAATCACTTGGCTCCAGAACCTGGATAAACACTTAGATTCCCAAAAGTAGTGATAGACTGTAGGTACCCAGGTCTGTTTGACATTTCGAACATAAAGGAGATATTGAACGGCCCATTTTGTTAGTTCTTTTTTCAATACGTTGCTGCGAGCTATTATTTAAAAAAAAATATTGAACCACAGACAGCAATCGGAATACTGGCATTTCATAACGCTTTGCCGCGCGCATTCAGTCCACACTAGTAGCAGCTGCAGCTTTCATCTCTACATTATATTTTCAAAAACATGAGGAACAACTTTGCTTGAATTGTCTTTATTATGAAAACTAAAACAGGACATTTGCTTATTCTCAATGTGCCGTTTAAGCTTAAGGTTTGCTGTCGACGTCGTCGATGTGCGGACTTGCTTCTTCAAACCGGGTAGACAGTTTACAGACAAACGTTAGATTTTTTCAGTCTGAGTCAGTACTGACTTTAACGTTAAACTCTTTTAAATGCTCAAATGCCGACGTCTAGAGGTAGAGTTCTCTGAGCGATTGCTGCTCTCGACCTGCTGCCGCGCAGCTCTCTGCTTCTGCTCGCAGATTCAGCTGGTCCACTGTTTGTTGTGATGAATCTGATGACGTAGCAGGGGGTGACAGGCACGTTGCCAGATCGGTTGGTTTTCCACATAATTTTGCAGCCTGTTTACAGTGTGTTTTAACTGGATTTTCGGCTAAAATGCATATGAAATCTGGCACATCTTTGAACGCAGTTATAACAGAGTGCTGAGAATGAACGCACTTTTGAACTCTGTTACACAGCGCTGAGAATGAACGCGTTCTCAATTACGTTCATTTAGCGGATATACAGTACGTTCAGTTCACGTTCGCCCAAAATACGAACGCGGTCATGAACGATCGTTCATTGAACGCGTTCAGGTACATCACTGACTACCACACTACAGACGGTTAACCCTTTCACTGCCACACTACCAAATGGTTAACCCCTTCACTGCGACAATACAGAATATTAACCCTTTCACTACCACAGTACAGAAGCAGCTCTCCACCCCCCCCCCCCACTCGCCCGCTCTCTCCACCCCCCCACTCGCCCGCACTCTCCCCCCCCACTCGCCCGCTCCCATCCCCGCCCGCTTTCTCCGACCCCGCCCCCCCTCAACGCCCGCCCTCCCCCCTCACTTGCCTGCTCTCTCCGACCCGCCCCCCCCCTCGCCCGCTCCCTGTCTCCCCCCCTCACTTGCCTGCTCTCTCCGACCCCCCCCCCCCCCCTCGCCCTCTCTCTGTCTCCCCCCCTCACTTGCCTGTTCTCTCCAACCCCCCCCCCCCCCCCCCTCCGTCGCTCTCTGCCCCCCCCCCCCCTCCCCCCTCGCCCATTCTCTCCATTAACGAGCCTCCCCCGCCCGCATCCTCGTCTCTCCGCTGATGAACGCGGAGCGTGGAACCGTCACAGAGAGGAGGCGAGATGGAAAGTAATCACCCGTCCGCCCGCCTGCCGTCATCTCTGCCTCGACGCGTTTCTATTCCCAGGAATATAACAGAGAGACTAAGTGGAGAGGAGCTGTTCAGGTCCTGTTGTTGTGGAACAGACGTCACGGAGACGTGGAAATGGTTTTGGGTTATCGGTGACATTGTGTTGAATTATGATGAGTTATGAGCAAATAATGATACATTTCTTCTGAGAAGTTCTGGGCTTTTCTTCAGTTTTTACTTGTGACCGTAATTCATTCAACATAATTAGAAAAGTGTATTGTAGATGAAAACAAGGCTCTGGTTCCCATCTGTTCCCACGTCCACTCCTCCCGTCTCCAGAGGGAAGCAGCGCCTCATTATAGCCTTTCATTCCACTTTACATTGTGGAGGTACTTGTCCAATCATTTCAATGTCAAAACAAAAACAAAAATAACACAAATTTGTCCGTTTCAGTTCCAGCGTTCATTACCGTTCTTTTGCATAAGTTGTTTTTTTACAACAGTACCGGTTTAGATTCTATTATACAGCACAGTATACTGTAAGTACAATACAACAGTAATGGTTTAGATTAGATTATACAGCACAGTATACTGTAAGTACAATACAACAGTACTGGTTTAGATTAGATTATACAGCACAGTATAAGTACAATACAACAGTACTGGTTTAGATTATATTATACAGCACAGTATAAGTACAATACAACAGTACCGGTTTAGATTATATTATACAGCACAGTATACTGTAAGTACAATACAACAGTACTGGTTTAGATTATATTATACAGCACAGTATAAGTACAATACAACAGTACCGGTTTAGATTCTATTATACAGCACAGTATAAGTACAATACAACAGTACTGGTTTAGATTATATTATACAGCACAGTATAAGTACAATACAACAGTACCGGTTTAGATTCTATTATACAGCACAGTATACTTTAAGTACAATACAACAGTACTGGTTTAGATTAGATTATACAGCACAGTATAAGTACAATACAACAGTACCGGTTTAGATTCTATTATACAGCACAGTATACTGTAAGTACAATACAACAGTAATGGTTTAGATTAGATTATACAGCACAGTATAAGTACAATACAACAGTACCGGTTTAGATTCTATTATACAGCACAGTATAAGTACAATACAACAGTACTGGTTCAGATTAGATTATACAGCACAGTATAAGTACAATACAACAGTACTGGTTTAGATTAGATTATACAGCACAGTATAAGTACAATACAACAGTACTGGTTCAGATTAGATTATACAGCACAGTATAAGTAAGTACAGTGCAGCATAAATAATCCAACCAGAGTGCAAATGTAAGAGTAAAGTGCAATAGTAATATACAATGTATAAGTGATTAAACTGGGTATAGAATATAGAAGATTCAAGATTCAAGAGGTTTATTTGTCACATACATACCAGGGCAATGGGCATGCAGTGAAATGCGGGTGGTCATGCCTGCTTTGTTTGTGCAAGAATACAATAATAAATAAAATAAGTAGAAACTAATAAAATAGACATTAAAAGTTCTGAGATAAATACAATACAATGTTAGCTATGAATTAAAGGCACTGGGTCCTATGTAAGGACCCTAACCCTAACCCTATGTACACTACTATACGATATACAGTTGTACTCTATGTCCCTATGCTATACTTGCTATTACTAACTATACTATACAGGAACCACAACAGTTCTTCCTTTAAAGTGTCCTTTTCTTGTGTGTTAAAGTGACCTGTAGTGTGTTAGTGTGTGTGTGTGTATGTGTGTGTGCTTGAAATGAGTACTACTGAGTAATAGTGCTAATCAGATGTGTGTACAGAGTTGTAGTATTACTATGTACAGTGATACAGGTATAAAGACACTATGGTAGTAAGTCACTCTGGCCAGCAGCGTAACTAGTAAGAGTATATTTACATTGATTGATTGATTGATTGATTGATTGAAGTTGATTTAAAATATGCAACATAACAAACAAACATCAAGTACAGATATAGCCTTAAGCCGTTCAAATAATAGATGTATATACAAAAGAAAAAAGAAAAAATAACAAAGAACAAATGAAAAAGTCTAACTAAATATTTGTTTTATTATTTATTTTTTTACATATTTGAAAAGGAGTGGGAAGAAGCATACACTTATTTAATCCCACCCCTATTTACTCATCTTTAGGGGATATTTACATATTTAGATATAGTACCAGATACCTGCATTTAAAAATTATTATATGCAGGTATATACAGACATATGTGTAAGGTTGGCACCTTGCATGGTTGCCTCCGCCGTCTGTGTTTGAATGTGTGTGTGAATGTGTGAGTAAACGGGTAAAATGTGAGGAACAAATTGTAAAGCGCTTTGGATAAAAGCGCTATATAAAAAAGCAGCCATTTACCATTTAGTGTGGTAGTGAAAGGGTTAAGACGGTGTCTCATGGTGACTGTTCTCATGGTGACTGTTGTCATGGTGACTGTTGACAGGGATATGGGCTGATTCAGGCCCAGCGTGAGTCTCTGAAGGAACTGCACGTCTTTAAAGGAGAGTTCTGCAGAAAGAGGATAAACAGCCAGATGTGATGGATATGTCATTACACAATTATACAGCATTACTTCAGGCCAGCTAGTTCAGCTAGTTCAGCTAGTTCAGTTAGTTCAGCTTGTTCAGCTAGTTCAGCTAGTTAGTTCAGTTAGTTCAGCTGGTTCAGCTAGTTCAGTTAGTTCAGCTAGTTAGTTCAGCTAGCTCAGTTAGTTTAGCTAGTTAGATCAGCTAGTTCAGCTAGTTCAGTTAGTTCAGCTAGTTCAGCTAGTTCATTTAGTTCAGCTAGTTAGTTCAGCTAGTTAGTTCAGCTAGTTCAGTTAGTTCAGCTAGTTAGTTCAGCTAGTTAGTTCAGCTAGCTCAGTTAGTTTAGCTAGTTAGTTCAGCTAGTTAGTTCAGCTAGCTCAGTTAGTTTAGCTAGTTAGTTCAGCTAGTTCAGCTAGTTAGTTCAGCTAGTTAGAAGAAGAAGGAGGAGGAGGAGGAAGAGGAAGAAGTATTATTATTATTATTATTAGTATAGCACTGTTCATACAATAATCGTAGCTCAAAGTGCTTCATAGCAGTAATGTAGACACATTGTACATGGACATAAAAGAGGCATAACATGAGCAGAATATTGGGCCTCATTCACGAAGCGTTATACAAACAGATTTCGTTCTTAACTAGCATTTCTTCTTATTTTGTTCTTACCTTAAAGCCTACCATTGGTCAATTGCCCCCAAATATGACTTTAAAAATCCAGAACTTTTCAATTATCATTATAACTTATTGCATGCGTTCTGTCTGAAATGGATTATATATTGCTGTTAGAATAGTTAGATGCTCTGGCCGCCCAGGCCATATGCATAGAACGCATATTTAGAGATCGTCTATATCAGTGGTTCACAAACTTCTTGTTTATGCAGACCACTAGATTGTTATCAAGAACATTTGCAGACCACCTCGTATGCAAACAGTACAACTAAATAAATAAACAACTGACTTTGACCCGCGTCGCGGGCACTGTGTTCCGATGGTAACTGGCTGCTTTTTTATAGGTAAATGGTAAATCATGCATTTATATATCTAATTTATCCAAAGCGCTTTATAATTTGTTACTCACATTCTACACGTTCACTCACACATACATTCACACACCGACGGTGGAGGCGACCGTGCAAGGTGCCAACCTGCTCATTGGGAGCAATTAGGGGTTAAGTGTCTTGCTCAAGGACACATCGGCACGCTGCCCGGGAGGAGCGGGAACCGGATTGCCAGACGACTGTTCTACCTCCTGAGCCACTGTCCCCCCCCCCGTTCTCAGAATGGATTTGAGAGAGAGAGAGAGATGTGCCATCCAGTCTGACTTGGAGCACACACTGTACTATGCGCACTGCCAGTCAGGCTTTTATGCAGAGATATTCAGACTCTAGATCTATCTGCAGAGCCAGATGAGTGGCTGCTTAACCGGTGTTTACCAACCTACTGCGCGATTGGCTGAGCACAGTCCTTCAGTCTTGACAAAGCCTACTTTGCTGGAACGATTAATTTTGCACATTCTGTATACAGGTCGGCAATAGGCGGCCCGCGGGCCGAAAATGGCCCGCCAGCAATAATATCTGGCCCCTCAGATTATACTTTTTTTCTTTTTTTTTTTTATAATTTTTTTTTTTTTATCAGACCAACTAGGCTAGGCTATATTTTAGCTATACTGTCCAAATAGAGAAACTACCATCACCTAAAGAATGCTTATTATACTTTGTTGTATCCATGTTGAGAGTGAATAACAGGTAGGCAGCTAGGTGCAATGTAGCGCTTGCTCAACATGAAAAAAGTCTGTGGACAGCGCCTGGTGCTGAAATAACAAACAAGCCACACCACATATGTGGTGTGAAATTAAAACACCATTTCAGTAAGTCATTCAAACTTTATCTTTACTTATATATGACTGTGACGGCACCACACATGTGAACAGTAACAATGCAATTAAACTCAAATCAAATCAGAAGTCAAATCAGAGCAAAAAAGGCTGAATCTGCTTCAAGGAGATGCGCTACATTAGGTATATAAGGAATTACAACGAGACATTTATTGACTAAATAAAAAATACAATCAGGCTTTTAACCCTCTAAAGCCGGGCGCAACAGTAGACATGTTTTGTAAAACATTAAATATCTTTGGATTTTTTTAAATAAAGACTTGCTTTATTGTATCGGAATCGATTGTCATCTCAAAATGTTTTGCATCTCTCCGAGAATGTGCGGATGTAAAGCATAGAATCTTGAAATATCTAGATTGGTTGTTTTCCCTGGGCCCTGTTTCTTGTACCTGGTTCAACTAAGTCGATCAAGATGTCATTATCCAGCTTCAGTTAACCCGATGTTTGAAGCCGGGATTTTCCTGTTCCTCGAAGGTGGATTCAGTCTCGTTAACTCAAGCCAGACTTGCGACCCAGGCTAAATGCGCGCGGCCGCTTCAGTTGAAAAGCCAGCACGTGTCGATAGCAGAGAATCTGATTCTCTAGCGGCATTGATTGATTAATTGATTTAGAACTTTATTAACATATTGCAGTACGGCTCAATCGCCTCGCCGACAAGTTAAATGCGTTATCTATAGGCTAATTTCAAGTCCCTCATTACCTCAATCAATCAGGTTATATTTCTTTAAACTTGCCTGCTGGATTGAATAATCAAATGAGATCTTGCTAGCGAAAATAATTAGTAAAACTGTTATACAGAATAACGATACGGCTCCCTTACCCATTGATTGATGTATGGTCGATCTTTTACTTATCTTCTCTGTGGTCTAACGGGTTGTTCTTTTGACTTTCACGCAGACGACCGGGGTTCGAGACCCAGTCGTCTCCTTCTTTTTGCAATATAGGAATAATTCAATTTGGTGCACGTTGAGAGCTATATAAAGAATGACATCCTCAATGCATGTAGATTTATAATATTTTAACTTAAAACTATGCTACCTTTGCGTATAATCATTAATATTATATTCAAAAAATTTATATTGGAAAGACGGGGTTTCGAACCCCGGTCGCCGGGTTGCCAGGATTGAGCACTACCGCTGAGCCACTGTGCCAGATGGGATACATTCATTGTTTATACATTAATGAACGAGAGACCCGTGTTTAGAATATTCTTTGTTTTGAATGAAGTTTTATCTCTTTATCCTCATTCATTAATGTGACGTCAACGGCTCATTCAATTTCTCAAATCCGTCAAACAGCGCATCTCATCAGACATCTTAATCCCAGTTACAATTAAAATAACCACATAATGTGTACATCGCACGAGCGAGCGCCACGATATATATAACGTGCATTATTTAGGACAAAGTGAATTTAGTATCAGCATTTTGGGTCTATTTTACATTTCAAAAGCCCCCTCTGGAAGAATGGAGCACAAAAACGTAATTCAGAATGGTATAATGCAGATCGTAGACTGTGGGAATAATTTCAGGAAACGGGCTGTCACTTCTTTGCGGGGGCGTGGCGATGGTTCAGGCTAACTTGAACTTAAACTCTGCTTTCGACCAGGCTCAAACTTTTGGATCTGTTGTCATGGTGATTTGGAAAATCCAGGTACGGGGAACCGGAAAGTCCGGCTAACTCAGTTATCCAGTTAAAGTTATCCGGCTAACTCAGTTATCCAGGTACGAGGAACGGGGCCCAGGACTGCATCTAATCCGCTGTATCTATCCATTTATCATATATCTATGTCTGTCACTATAGCCAATGGAAATGCTAGAAATGGTCACAAGGACTGGCAGAACCAATAGAAAAGTCCTATTGTTTCTCAATAGTCCAGTGCGCTCCACAGAAAGGGCTGTCAGATAGACGCATTGGTTGCGTGTAATGTAAGATAGACCAATAAGAGAGAGGCACTTGTCTCTGGTTTTATAATAAAATGGCAAAAAGACAAAGGTATAATGTTCAGTGCAAATGTGTATGTCGTTTACAGTTTATTATGCCACCTATGCAGCTTGTTTATTTTCTCCATGCTCTGCCTCTGCCACAAATGTATGTCTTAGTTATAAGGTGGTCTGTCAGAGAGTTAAAATGTTTTCACTATCAATATATATTAACACTTTGACTGCCGGGACACGTCTTTAGACGTCTTTCCTGGCCATGCTAAAGTTGCCGGGGGACGCTGTACAGCGTCCTTATATCAATATTTCAAAAATCTGCGATCGGATTCATAATCTCATGAGATCTACCAGCAGGACCCACTGAGCTCTCTGGCGGTTCAGGAGCGCCATCTGGTGGCCGATCGGCGCAACCGCTTAACAGGAAGCGCAGTAGAGGTTGTGCTAGACGTCCGTATTGCTTCCGGCCACTCGGTATAGGTTCCGGCACTCTAGCTCGTCACTCTACATAGCGATCGATTGCCAATAACTCGATAAACAACATGATTTGGACGTATATACCATTATACAAGCTGGAGATGGACCGGGTAATAATATATCCCATAATGATAAAATTTCTGCTCGACGATGATCGCCCAACGGCGCGCGGAGACTGGGGTGAGTTTCAGCGTGTAACGTTACCATCTTCGATACTAACTGCTTTTATCAACATTTGACCCACATTAGATGATTGGTATAACGCTGCCCACGGAATTATAAACGCCCCCTCGCCCATCCGGTCAACATCAGATGACGTGTAGTAACTTCTAGAAGTACGTCTAGTTGGAATTTTTTATATCGCGCTGATTGCCATCAAACTGTATTTCATCATCAATATAATGCATTTGGGGCTATATATCACGTTCTGGAGAAAGCTGCAGAAAGAGATGAAAACATACTTATACATTAGACCATACTTTACTATGAATATGTGAATGAAAAAGTTTAACGTTGCTACACAATGAACAATACATATAGGACTTTGAATGGGCCCTAATAATGGCAATGTAGCAATATAATTTAAAAAGTTATAGCCCTGCAAAGAAGGGGACTTTCTCCATAGACAAATAGCGCTGGCAATCTATGGTATATCATTAATTTAACCCAAGGCAACCAAAGTGTTAAATTAGCCATTGTTTTTGTTTTTTTCCGGCCCCCCATACAATGGCTTGGAAAAAATGTGGCCCTTGGCCAAGCTTAATTGCCTTCCCCTGCGCGCGCACGCGCGCGTGTGTGTGTGTGTGTGTATGTGTGTGTGTGTGCGCTGCGGGAGGTGGCCAGAAGCGCGCAACTAGACGGTAAAAATATGGAATATTAATACAGTCTATTCCACTATATAGCTATAGGTGCTGTATGATGACAATACATTTGAATGTGATCTAATTTTGCTGCGTCGCAAAGCGCTACAGCGCTGGTCTGTTGAATACGGGGATCAGCTCATGCAATGCAGACCCAAGTTTACACACAGCTCTCGTATTATAATGAGCCCGCGGGGCGTGTCTGTATGCAAATGAATTGCGCCAGAACGGACATCCCAGTTTAGAATTAGTGGGATTCATCATTCAATACACCTGGGTAAGGACAGATTTGGACACTAAGAACGGGTTGATGAATGCGGCGGTGGCTTTTCTTATTTGTTCTCTTAACAGACGGTTAAGAAACAATAAGAAAAATAATAAGAGATTATTTATCGTGATCGCCCATTGACTCTAAAACTTCTCTAAAATGTTCATAGATTTCTGTCATTAAAATATATAAAAAAAAGTTTATTGTAATAGATTTCTGACATGAACATGAAAAGCACATTTCCGCCTTTCCACACGTATTGATTATAATATATTTCTGACATTAAAATCCACAAAAGACTATTAGCAGGTTTCTGACTAAATAAAAGCAATGCATAAAGTGCAGACATAAATGAGTATAAAATAGACAGAATAAGAGCAGAGCAATAAAATAGCTCTCATTTACATAAGATTAGCATAAAACTGACAGAATAAAGTAGCGCAGTGCAATACATCTCAGAACACACCCACATGTTTGTTTGTTTGTTTGTTTGAAAGGGGGTCAGTATATAAACCTACACCAGATTCAGATGACTTTATTCGCCATTTTATACAGGTACAAAATGGAACGTGATTTGACATTACAGTGCATGCTTTTTTCACAAATTAAGAACAATACAACAGTAAATAAATAATTATAAGTAAAGTGCAAGACGCGACAGAACAGTGAGACAACAATAAGACTGTGAAAGTGCAGTGGTTGGGGACATGGATACAGTGCAACACAAAGTTCAAGTCCAGAAGTCCAGCCCTAGCAGCTCGCTATAGAGGGGGGGGGGAGCAGGGGGACACCTGACTCGTTTACCACGCAAGCTGCTGAGGGGAAGAAACTCAGTCTGTGGCGGGCCTTTAGTGTCTTGGGCAGCCGTAGCCGCCTGCCGTGGGGGAGCATGGTGAAGAGGTTGTGACCCGGGTGGGGGCCATGGCGACTCTGTGGAATGGGTATCTATGGCAACCAGGGGCCTGGAGACCACAGCTCCTGTCACGGCGTCGTCCCTCCTCTGGGCCCCGGTGTTTACGCCCCATCACTTCCCATCAGCCTCTCTGCCAGGAGCAGCAGACAGGTGGAGGAAATGATGCACTGAGCCTGGACTGACGAGACTCAGAGCCAGGCAGGTATGGAAGAAATGAAATGAAATCAATCATACATTTTACATTTTGTCATTTAGCTGACACTTTTGTCCAAAGTGACTTACAAGTTCTGTATGACACGACACGTCATCAGGAAGGGTACAACTATATCAGCTGAGCAACAATGTTCATCAAAGTGTTGACTGCTACAGTGTAGGTTAGGCTAGTTAGGGTTATATATATTTTTCTTACATTTCAGATAATGATTGAAGAAGTGCGTCTTTAGTCGACGGCGAAAGATTGGTGGGGTTTCGGCTGTCCTAACTGGGGTGGGAAGTTCGTTCCACCATTGTGGAGCGAGGACCGAGAATAGGCGGCTTCTCCTTGATGACCCTCCCGGAGCTGGCGGCCAGAAGATGCAGAGCGTAGGGGTCTTGAGATCAGTCGTGCCGCTGCGTTCTGAATGAGTTGAAAAAGGCTTGGTGGCAGTGGTTCTGAATGAGTTGAAGAGGCTTGGTGGCAGTGGTTCTGAATGAGTTGAAAAAGGCTTGGTGGCAGTGGTTCTGGATGAGTTGAAGAGGCTTGGTGGCAGTGGTTCTGAATGAGTTGAAGAGGCTTGGTGGCAGTGGTTCTGAATGAGTTGAAAAAGGCTTGGTGGCAGTGGTTCTGAATGAGTTGAAAAAGGCTTGGTGGCAGTGGTTCTGAATGAGTTGAAGAGGCTTGGTGGCAGTGGTTCTGGATGAGTTGAAGAGGCTTGGTGGCAGTGGTTCTGGATGAGTTGAAGAGGCTTGGTGGCAGTGGTTCTGAATGAGTTGAAGAGGCTTGGTGGCAGTGGTTCTGAATGAGTTGAAAAAGGCTTGGTGGCAGTGGTTCTGAATGAGTTGAAAAAGGCTTGGTGGCAGTGGTTCTGGATGAGTTGAAGAGGCTTGGTGGCAGTGGTTCTGAATGAGTTGAAGAGGCTTGGTGGCAGTGGTTCTGAATGAGTTGAAAAAGGCTTGGTGGCGGTGGTTCTGAATGAGTTGAAAAAGGCTTGGTGGCAGTGGTTCTGAATGAGTTGAAAAAGGCTTGGTGGCAGTGGTTCTGAATGAGTTGAAGGGGCTTGGTGGCAGTGGTTCTGAATGAGTTGAAAAAGGCTTGGAGGCAGTGGTTCTGAATGAGTTGAAGAGGCTTGGTGGCAGTGGTTCTGAATGAGTTGAAAAAGGCTTGGAGGCAGTGGTTCTGAATGAGTTGAAGAGGCTTGGTGGCAGTGGTTCTGAATGAGTTGAAGAGGCTTAGTGGCAGTGGTTCTGAATGAGTTGAAGAGGCTTAGTGGCAGTGGTTCTGAATGAGTTGAAGAGGCTTAGTGGCAGTGGTTCTGAATGAGTTGAAGAGGCTTAGTGGCAGTGGTTCTGAATGAGTTGAAGAGGCTTAGTGGCAGTGGTTCTGAATGAGTTGAAGAGGCTTAGTGGCAGTGGTTCTGAATGAGTTGAAGAGGCTTAGTGGCAGTGGTTCTGAATGAGTTGAAGAGGCTTGGTGGCAGTGGTTCTGAATGAGTTGAAGAGGCTTGGTGGCAGTGGTTCTGAATGAGTTGAAGAGGCTTGGTGGCAGTGGTTCTGAATGAGTTAAAGAGGCTTAGTGGCAGTGGTTCTGAATGAGTTGAAGAGGCTTAGTGGCAGTGGTTCTGAATGAGTTGAAGAGGCTTAGTGGCAGTGGTCGGAACGCCAGCAAGCAGTGCGTTGCAGTAGTCGAGGCGGGAGATGACTGTTGATTGGACGAGGAGTTGGGTGTCTTCTTTTGTCAGGAAGGGGCGGATCCTTCTGACGTTACGAATCTGCAGGTTCTAGTTGTCGCTGTGATGTGAGCGGAGAATCAATACAATTGTTTGCTTGAATTAGCATTCATTATTACAATGAATAATAATAAAGTGTGTGGGTTAATTCACACCTCTGCAGCGACACATCGACACAGTGACGACGATGGGGAGGAGAAACAAAACAAGTGCAGAGTGTCTCCATATTCAGCACCTTGCAGTAGAAAGACTAAATACGGTGAATACTGGGACTTGAGTTGTCATTACCTGGTGGGACCGAGTGGCAGGTTCTGTTCCGGGAGCCTGAGCCCCTGATCCGGCAGGGCTCAACTGTAATCGGGTCGGCTGAGTCACGGCATTAACCACCGTCTCCAGCACCAGGGAGCGGAGAGGGGCAGACAGCCCAGACAGTGGCCTCTGTTCCCCCTCACCCTGCCCCCGGTGTGCCCCTCACATCCATCTTATTACCACAGACACCTCGAGCCCCCCAGGAAGTCACCAGCCCCCCTTTGAAGTTCATCACCCAATCACAGCGTCCTCAGCCTTCAAAGGAAGCCGGCTGGCAGCTCGGGTCGTCCTCGGGAAGAAGTAAGGAATTCACTTTGTTTCTTCTGCTGCCAGTGATGCTGTAGTGTCCTTTATCCAGGACGAGCCGCCACTTTAACATCTCCTGTTGGTCTGGGGAGGGTGTAGACTACCACATGTCTCCTCTGTTGGTCTGGGGAGGGTGTAGACTACCACATGCCTCCTCTGATGGTCTGGGGAGGGTGTAGACTACCACATGCCTCCTCTGTTGGTCTGGGGAGGGTGTAGACTACCACATGCCTCCTCTGATGGTCTGGGGAGGGTGTAGACTACCACATGCCTCCTCTGTTGGTCTGGGGAGGGTGTAGACTACCACATGCCTCCTCTGTTGGTCTGGGGAGGGTGTAGACTACCACATGTCTCCTCTGTCAGTCTGGGGAGGGTGTAGACTACCACATGTCTCCTCTGTTGGTCTGGGGAGGGTGTAGACTATTACATGTCTCCTCTGTTGGTCTGGGGAGGGTGTAGACTATCACATGCCTCCTCTGTCGGTCTGGGGAGGGTGTAGACTATCGCATCTCTCCTCTGTTGGTCTGGGGAGGGTGTAGACTATCGCATGTCCTCTGTTGATCTGGGGAGGGTGTAGACTACCACATGTATCCTCTGTTGGTCTGGGGAGGGTGTAGACTACCACATGTCTCCTCTGTCGGTCTGGAGAGGGTGTAGACTACCACATGTCTCCTCTGTTAGTCTGGGGAGGGTGTAGTCTACCACATATCTCCTCTGTCGGTCTGGAGAGGGTGTAGACTACCACATGTCTCCTCTGTCGGTCTGGAGAGGGTGTAAACTACCACATGTCTCCTCTGTCGGTCTGGAGAGGGTGTAGACTACCACATGTCTCCTCTGAAACCTACAGTCACCACCTTCTTCTTCTCACCTGACGGCAAGGAGTTTCACTGGGAGAGCGTAACGCTTGCAGAGGTTCATGCTATCTCCCCTAGAGACCCCCTCCCCTAAACCCCCTCCTCGCCGAACAGGCGCCCCGTCTGACTAGCGGGAGGTACCGCTGCCGGGAATCGAACCTGCAGTGGCAGGCGAGAGCTCCCCTCCATGTCAGCTGTGAAAACAACCCACTCTGCTATTGGCTCATTAGTGCTCCATTCCTTCTGCCTTGTTTGGAGAAGAAAGTTGTTTTGAGTCGTTCAGTTCTTTCTCGTCTCAGACCTGTGGGGCAAAGCACTGCACACGCATCATGCCGGCTAGCAAGCTACACGTCACGGCATGTTGATACGATAGTAGCCCCCTCGGATAGCACTCTGTGCATCAGTCACGAAAGGGGCTACCACGATAGCTATTAGCTAACTAACGTTAACGTTACAAGCTCAAACACCTTATTACTTATTACTATTGTCATGTCCATAAGTTCCCTGGCAGAATACTTGTGAGGACAAAGGTATACAAAGAGGAGAGAACCATTTTAAATCGAGGCATGTTAGGAGTTTAGAGAATGCTGGCTACCAAGCTAGCTAACTTAGCTACTAACGTTATATACACAATATGTACAACGACACAATGATTTACATTATTACAAATATGGTAACGTGGTTGTGGCTTTTACAAATAGTGGTTAGCTTTAGAGATGAATGGCTATGATCACGGAGCAATAGTGTTAGGTGAAACAGAGACATTTTCATTCATTCACTCCTCGGCTAGTAGTAGCAAGGCTCTGCTTCCTGCCACTACCTGCTGTGACTCTCAGAGCCCCTGCTGCCCTGTACCTGGTGTGACGTCATCATTAAGATGACACACGCACGCTATGAACCATGGATTAAAATATCCACATGCGTGGTGGTTGTGGTTTGGTCGACAAAATGTTTGATAAAAAACGCTAAAACTGGGTCAATTTCGATAAAAAAAAATTTCCCTCTTCATGAAAGTCACCCTAACCCTAGTCACATTGTTTATTGAACAAAAATCCAACCTGCAAGTTGGCCTTTAAGTGACTGTACATAATCTGCATCAGATGACATTAGCAAGCTGTTTGAAAACACTCGCCGAGCATCCAGGCTTCCCTCCCCGGAGTCTGTCGCCATGGGCCGAGTCACTGCAGGGCTGAGCGCCGGACACCGCATGTTTATTAAGTCGCCATTAGTAACCTATAGACTACCTCTTCCTGTGAGTGTGTGTTATTGCGTGGAAATAAGGTCTCACTTAACGTTACCTCAGAGGACAATCAGAGCAGGCTGACAACTATAATGAAAATACAAACTGCAGCGTGCATCAATCCACCGTCTGTGTCTCAACACACATGTTGTGTGTGTGTGTGTGTGTGTGTGTGCGCGCACACAATGTGTGTATGTGAAGGAGGGATTTGTATGTCTTACCATACCCCCTGCTTTTCAAACCCCTTCATACACACAGTCCTCATATCCCTCCTAGTTACACACAGTCCTCAGATCCCTCCTAGTTACACACAGTCCTCATATCCCTCCTAGTTACACACAGTCCTCATATCCCTCCTAGTTACACACAGTCCTCATATCCTCCTAGTTACACACAGTCATCATATCCCTCCTAGTTACACACAGTCATCATATCCCTCCTAGTTACACACAGTCCTCATATCTCTCCTAGTTACACACAGTCCTCATATCTCTTCTAGTTACACACAGTCCTCATATCCCTCCTAGTTACACACAGTCATCATATCCCTCCTAGTTACACACAGTCCTCATATCTCTCCTAGTTACACACAGTCCTCATATCTCTCCTAGTTACACACAGTCCTCATATCCCTCCTAGTTACACACAGTCCTCATATCCCTCCTAGTTACACACAGTCCTCATATCCCTCCTAGTTACACACAGTCCTCATATCCCTCCTAGTTACACACAGTCCTCATATCTCTCCTAGTTACACACAGTCCTCATATCCCTCCTAGTTACACACAGTCCTCATATCCCTCCTAGTTACACACAGTCCTCATATCCCTCCTAGTTACACACAGTCCTCATATCCCTCCTAGTTACACACAGTCATCATATCCCTCCTAGTTACACACAGTCCTCATATCCCTCCTAGTTACACACCGTCCTCATATCTCTCCTAGTTACACACAGTCCTCATATCCCTCCTAGTTACACACAGTCCTCATATCTCTCCTAGTTACACACAGTCACCATATCCCTCCTAGTTACACACAGTCCTCATATCCCTCCTAGTTACACACAGTCCTCATATCTCTCCTAGTTACACACAGTCCTCATATCCCTCCTAGTTACACACAGTCCTCATATCTCTTCTAGTTACACACAGTCACCATATCTCTCCTATTTACACACAGTCCTCATATCCCTCCTAGTTACACACAGTCCTCATATCCCTCCTAGTTACACACAGTCCTCATATCCCTCCTAGTTAAACACAGTCCTCATAACCCTCCTAGTTACACACAGTCCTCATATCCCTCCTAGTTACACACAGTCCTCATATATCTTCTAGTTACACACAGTCACCATATCTCTCCTATTTACAGAGTCATCATATCTCTCCTAGTTACACACAGTCCTCATATCCCTCCTAGGTACACACAGTCCTCATATCCCTCCTAGTTACACACAGTCCTCATATCCCTCCTAGTTACACACAGTCCTCATATCTCTCCTAGTTACACACAGTCCTCATATATCTCCTAGTTACACACAGTCCTCATGTCCCTCCTAGTTACACACAGTCATCATATCCCTCCTAGTTACACACAGTCATCATATCCCTCCTAGTTACACACAGTCCTCATATCTCTCCTAGTTACACACAGTCCTCATATCTCTTCTAGTTACACACAGTCCTCATATCCCTCCTAGTTACACACAGTCATCATATCCCTCCTAGTTACACACAGTCCTCATATCTCTCCTAGTTACACACAGTCCTCATATCTCTCCTAGTTACACACAGTCCTCATATCCCTCCTAGTTACACACAGTCCTCATATCCCTCCTAGTTACACACAGTCCTCATATCCCTCCTAGTTACACACAGTCCTCATATCCCTCCTAGTTACACACAGTCCTCATATCTCTCCTAGTTACACACAGTCCTCATATCCCTCCTAGTTACACACAGTCCTCATATCCCTCCTAGTTACACACAGTCCTCATATCCCTCCTAGTTACACACAGTCCTCATATCCCTCCTAGTTACACACAGTCATCATATCCCTCCTAGTTACACACAGTCCTCATATCCCTCCTAGTTACACACCGTCCTCATATCTCTCCTAGTTACACACAGTCCTCATATCCCTCCTAGTTACACACAGTCCTCATATCTCTCCTAGTTACACACAGTCACCATATCCCTCCTAGTTACACACAGTCCTCATATCCCTCCTAGTTACACACAGTCCTCATATCTCTCCTAGTTACACACAGTCCTCATATCCCTCCTAGTTACACACAGTCCTCATATCTCTTCTAGTTACACACAGTCACCATATCTCTCCTATTTACACACAGTCCTCATATCCCTCCTAGTTACACACAGTCCTCATATCCCTCCTAGTTACACACAGTCCTCATATCCCTCCTAGTTAAACACAGTCCTCATAACCCTCCTAGTTACACACAGTCCTCATATCCCTCCTAGTTACACACAGTCCTCATATATCTTCTAGTTACACACAGTCACCATATCTCTCCTATTTACAGAGTCATCATATCTCTCCTAGTTACACACAGTCCTCATATCCCTCCTAGGTACACACAGTCCTCATATCCCTCCTAGTTACACACAGTCCTCATATCCCTCCTAGTTACACACAGTCCTCATATCTCTCCTAGTTACACACAGTCCTCATATCCCTCCTAGTTACACACAGTCCTCATATATCTCCTAGTTACACACAGTCCTCATGTCCCTCCTAGTTACACACAGTCCTCATGTCCCTCCTAGTTACACACAGTCCTCATATATCTCCTAGTTACACACAGTCCTCATATCCCTCCTAGTTACACACAGTCAGTGATGGGCAAGCTACTTGGAAAATGTAGCAAGCTACACTACAAGTTACTCTCGATTAAATATAGCTCAACTACAATGGAAGCTATCCCCAGAGAAATGTAGCAAGCTACACTACAAGAACATGTCAAAAATAGCTAGCTACATCGGCACTACTTTTTTTTTTTTTTTTACTTCGTGACCAAGTTTCCACCAAACAAATAGGCAGGAAAAGAAATTCTCAGTTTGATTATTTATTATAAAACTGAAACAACATTTACATTTACATTTTACATTTAGTCATTTAGCTGACGCTTTTATCCAAAGCGACTTACAAGTTCTGTACGACAAGCCATCAGGAAGAGCACAACTCTATCAGCTGAGTAACAATGTTCATAAAAGTGTTGAGTGCTACAGTGTAGGTTAGTTTATTAGGACAAGTGCATGACAGTATGGTTAGTTAGGGTTAGATTTTTTTTTTTCTTTTTTTTTTTTATTCAGATAATGGTTGAAGAAGTGCGTCTTTAGTCGACGGCGAAAGATTGGACGTGTTTCGGCTGTCCTAACTGGGGTGGGTAGTTCATTCCACCATTGTGGGGCAAGGACTGAGAATAGGCGACTTCTCTTTGATGACCCTCCCGGAGCTTGGATAGGAGTAGGTCTGAGGCGGCCAGAAGATGCAGAGCGTAGGGGTCTTGAGGGTGTGTAGTTAGAGACCATTGACCGGAGGTAGGCGGGAGCAGTTCCCTTTGCCGCACGGTATGCTAGGTCGAGGGCCTTGAAGCGGATTCGTGCAGCAATGGGGAGCCAGTGCAGGTCCCTAAGAAGTGGGGTGACATGGGCCGACTTCGGTAGGTTTGAGATCAGGCGGGCCGCTGCATTCTGAATGAGTTGAAGAGGCTTAGTGGCAGTGGCCGGGAGGCCAGCGAGCAGTGCGTTGCAGTAGTCGAGGCGGGAGATGACTGTTGATTGGACGAGGAGTTGGGTGGCTTCTTTTGTCAGGAAGGGGCGTATCCTTCTGACGTTGCTCAGGAGGAATCGGCAGGTTCTGGTCGTCGCTGCGATGTGAGCAGAGAAGTTCAACTGGTCGTCGAGGACAACACCAAGGTTCTTGGCGGTCGGGGACGCGGTCACAGCTGCATTCTCGACTGTGATGGAAAGGTCGGTCAGGGGGGAGGATTTGGCCGGCAGGTGGAGCAATTCTGTTTTGCTTAGGTTCAGTTTGAGGTGGTTGGTCGTCATCCAGGCGGAGATGTCGGACAGACAGGCCGAGATCCGCTCAGAGACGTGGATATCTGAGGGAGGGAAGGAGAGGAAGAGTTGAGTATCGTCGGCATAACAGTGGTAGGAGAAGCCATGAGACGTGATAATGTTACCCAGTGATTTAGTGTAGAGGGAGAAGAGAAGGGGTCCTAAAACCGAGCCCTGGGGGACACCCGTCCGCAGGGGGCGGGTGGCCGACAGGGTCCCTCTCCATGACACTTGGTAGGAGCGGTCATTGAGGTATGATGACAACCATGTCAGCGCAGAGCCAGCCACTCCCATTCCTGCGAGGGCCGCGAGGAGGATCTGGTGGTTGACTGTGTCGAAGGCTGCAGATAGATCTAGGAGAATCAGGACAGAGGAGAGGCCTTTCGCTTTTGCTAAGTGAAGTGCCTCTGTGACCGCAATGAGGGCTGTCTCTGTGGAGTGACCAGTCCTGAAGCCTGACTGATTAGGGTCTAGGAGGTCATTCTGTAAGAGATAAGCAGTAAGTTGGTTGGATACAGCACGTTCAAGTGTTTTAGAAAGGAAGGAGAGAAGAGAGACAGGACGGTAGTTGCCTATGGCTATGACGGTAGGGTTCAGGGATGGTTTTTTTATGAGGGGCGTGACTCTGGCTTGTTTTAGGGAGGTGGGGACCACCCCCGAGTTGAGTGAGGAGTTGATGGTTGCAGTTAGGAATGGGAGGATGTCTGGTGCTATGGTCTGGAGGAGTGGGGAAGGTAGCCGGTCCAGCTGGCATGTAGTCGGACGGTTCGACGTTACCAGTGTCAGGGTCTCGGCTTCTGTAATGGGAGAGAAAGATGACAGAGTGAAGGATGAGGTTCTCGATTCAGCATTTGGAATGGGTGGGGGTTGGGAGAAGGAGCTGCGGATGTTCTCCACTTTTTCCTCAAAGAAGATCGCAAAGTCTTCGGCAGAGAAAGATGAGGGAGGGGGGGGTGGGGGGGGAGTGAGGAGGGAGGACATGGTAGCATGCAGTTTGCGAAGATTCTTGGCAGAGGCCTCGATCCTATGGTGAAAGAAAGAAGCTTTGGCCCTCGGTCTGGCTTTTTGTGTCATCCTTTTAACATGAACTTGTATTACACACTTCTTCAATATCTGAATTGTTTTACTTCATTTTACTAGTATTATGCTACCATGTATATACTACTACCAACTATGCTAATATGTCTATACTACTACAGTATGTACTCAGAGTATAACACTCAAGCTTGACACTGACAAACAATACTACTTATCCTTGGCCGCTAGATATGTACCACTACTGACTTGTTGTACACAATTTGTAAGTTGCTTTGAATGAAAGTGTCAGCTAAATGACCAAATGTATTTAAATATGTAACTCACAAAACATTCCATGGCCCCAAAATCATGTGGGGACCGCCCCTGGGGGTCCTGTCCCACAGGTTGAGAACCACTGCTTTTCCCTATTTTTTTTCTTTTCTCCACCCCAATAATATTGTTCATTTTCTGCCTACAGTGAAACATCATGATAGCAGCTATCTTAGTTAAAGCTGTTGACAAAGTGTACTGACTTGTGTGCTGTTTGGGAACAATTGATTTTCATCAGCTCACCTGAATGACGTGTCTTCAAGTTAGTGCTGGACGTGTTGAGAGAGCAGCATATGTTTTAGCCGTTTTTTCAGTCAAACTCATAAATGTGTCCCAGATAGGGCCATGGAGAGTCATTGTTGTTATTGACATCATCATCTTCATCAATGCCATCGAACCCCTCTGCCATTTCACGCAGACTGGTTCTTGTTCATGTAATCCGTTAAATTGCATTCATTCAATACGTCTGTGTTTTGATTTTCACTTCCTGCTTTGCGGCTGGAGTCCCGCCCTATCCTGCCTCTGATTGGCCTACCCATAACGTGTTGGCCTACCATACCCAATCGTGAGTCGTCACTCATATCTAAACAAACCAACCAATCATAGTGGGTTTTTTACGGGGAGTTTTTTTTCTCGTTGCAGATATTCTAGTCTAGACTGTTTCTCTCGAAAGTAGCGTGTAACGTTTCTCGTCGCTACGTTACTACTTCGTTCTATAAATAGCTCCGCTACAGAGACCGCTACCCTGGTTAAAAAGTAGCGAGCTACCAGCACGCTACTGAGAATTGTAGTTAAGCTATGTAGCTTTGCTACTTGTAGCAAGCTACTGCCCATCACTGCACACAGTCCTCATGTCCCTCCTAGTTACACACAGTCCTCATATTCCTCCTAGTTACACACAGTCCTCATATCTCTCCTAGTTACACACAGTCCTCATATCCCTCCTAGTTACACACAGTCCTCATATCTCTCCTAGTTACACACAGTCCTCATATCCCTCCTAGTTACACACAGTCCTCATATCCCTCCTAGTTACACACAGTCATCATATCTCTACTAGTTACACACAGTCCTCATATCTCTCCTAGTTACACACAGTCCTCATATCCCTCCTAGTTACACACAGTCCTCATATCCCTCCTAGTTACACACAGTCCTCATATCTCTCCTAGTTACACACAGTCCTCATATCCCTCCTAGTTACACACAGTCCTCATATCCCTCCTAGTTACACACAGTCCTCATATCTCTCCTAGTTACACACAGTCCTCATATCCCTCCTAGTTACACACAGTCATCATATCCCTCCTAGTTACACACAGTCACCATATCTCTCCTAGTTACACACAGTCCTCATATCTCTCCTACCCAGGTGGCCAAAAAGTTCCGGCCCATTAATGGCCTGTATCCGGCAGGCCGGAAGAAATTAGTCTGCCCAAGTCCGGCTGCCAGAGTCGGCCAAGTAGGCGGCAATGACTGACTGGCCGATTCCGGCCCGAGTACACTGGGCCAGGTCCGGGGTTGCCGGAAGCGGTGAACGTCCGGATTGGCCGAGTAGGCGGCAATGACTGACTGGCCGATTCCGGCCCGAGTACACTGGGCCATGTCCGGGGTTGCCGGAAGCGGTGAACGTCGGGTTGCCTAAAGCAGCCCAGATGCGACCCACACACACTGGGCCAGGTTTGGTTGCCCGAAGCCTAGCCGACACTGCCAATGCAATGGTACTACACAGTAAATTCCGCAGAGTACATTTGACTCAAACTGAGTACATTTGATTCAAACTGAGTAAAGAAATTTTACTCAGTTTGAGTGAAATGTACTCAGTTTGAGTCAAATTTACTTTGCGGAATTTACTGTGTACCCAGTATTCTGCCAGAGCTACTCCACTATCTGCCTATGACCATACATTACCGGAAATACAGTAGGAAATGGTTGATTAGTAATACAATGCCACATATTTAAGGACCCTTCCCTTTACCAATGGAGTATTGGCATGTCCCGCATTGAACAATTCAGAAGTTTACATGCTGTCTCCTACCTCACTGAAATATATTCTCAGTGTATGTGCACATTGTACACAATATACACCATTCTGCAGTGAAGCTCAAATATCAAGTAAAGTAACAATTACCCCCATACATGCTACTTTTTCCAGTTAAAAATGACAACTTGAATAGATATTTAAACATTTATTAACAAAAAAATATCACATCCTCCTCTCTGAACCCAACGACAAAGCCTCCAATGAAATTAACCCATTGTTCCCCTGCAACAGCTTCTCCCACAGGGGATCTTTGATTAAACACCTGCTATCAGAAGAATATAGACAGTCAGAAAAAAAGTTCAGTTTACTACTTAAGTACATTTAAAAGTAGAAACTTTGACTTTTACTCAAGTGTGTACTTTCACTTAAACTTTCATGTTAGTCTAGCTTAGCAAATTTTTTTAGGAGAATTAATACAAAAACGAGTGATATGGCCGTTCAGTTGTAAATGAAAGCCTGCATTTAGTAAGACGTTGTTTATAAATGTCTTTTGGTTTAGTTATGAATGAATGACAGCATCTCTATAGCACAGCTCTATTACTAGGACATAAAGTGCTTTGGAATGACTGTATACATCATTCACAACGGGTGGCCCCAGCAGGAATCAAACTCCTAACCGTGACAGTGTTAGTGCCATGCTCGGAGTGCCAAGCACAAGACCCCAATGTTATGCGGGGCTCTGCTCATAGGCGGGCGGCTCGTGGCGTGGCTCGTAGTCCTGGTTGTAGAAGCAACCGTCGCCCTCCATGGAGACCCCCCTCCTCCCGCGTCACCCCAGCGAGGTGGCGGGTGGCGACCCTGACGAGGTGAGCCATGGTGGGGTGGCGGGGGGCCGGCAGGGGGAGGCCCCTGGGGGGGGCTCCGGAGAAAAGCGCCAGGGGGCCGGGCCGGGAGGCGCCCCTGGGGCACCCCGGGAGGCGTGGGCATAGCCTTACGGACCACGGGGGAATAGGTGACGTGGGGGCGTAGCGTGGCGGGGGTCTGGGGGAGCTGTCGCCGGCCCCGGCGAGGCGTGCTGGTCCCCGACGTGGAGGGGACGGGACTTCCACTCACTGCCCTACACGAAAAGTGAAAAAGGCAAATAAACAGAACGAACCACAAATTCAACGACAGAAGAGAAGAGGATGAGATAGAGAGAGAGAAGAGAGAGAGAGAAGAGAGAGAGAAGAGAGAGAAGGAAAGCAAGATAACAAAATACAACAAGAGCCAGTATGGAAGCAAATGAGTGACAGAAGTATTTGAATTTGATCAGACACCGAATTTATAGCATTGAAAATAATTACTTTGAAAACATGTATCTGAATTGAATTTATAGCATTGAAAATAATTACTTTGAAAACATGTATCTGAATTTTTTCAGACACCAAATTTAAAGCATTGAAAATAATTACTTTGAAAACATGTATCTGATTTTTGAATTTTATCAGACACCGAATTTATAGCATTGAAAATAATTACTTTGAAAACATGTATCTGAATTTTTTCAGACACCGAATTTATAGCATTGAAAATAATTACTTTGAAAACATGTATCTGAATTTTTTCAGACACCGAATTTATAGCATTGAAAATAATTACTTTGAAAAATGTATCTGAATTTTTTCAGACACCGAATTTATAGCATTGAAAATAATTACTTTGAAAATCATGTATCTGAATTTTTTTGCTCCGAATTTACCTATGTGAAATAAAAATTCAATGTAAAAAATTCGAATGTATAATAAAATTCAATGTAAAAAGATTCGATGCATAATTGCGGTGTATAAAATTCGATGTAAAAAACCATCATCCGGGCTACCCAGACAGGATAAGCAATCGCGCCTGGATGCAATCGAATTGACTTCTGGCCTATCACTGCACGGCTTTGTCAGTCATGTGATCACACCAACCCGGGAGAAAGATGGCGGTATATATACATACGTTGGGGGGAGAATATACATACGGTGGGGAGGAGACTGTACATTAGGAGGGGGTGGGTGGGAGAGAAATATACATACGGTGGGGAGAGAATATATACATACGGTGGGGAGGAGACTGTACATTAGGAGGGGGTGGGAGAAAATATATACATACGGTGGGGAGGAGACTGTACATTAGGAGGGGGTGGGTGGGAGAGAAATATACATACGGTGGGGAGAGAATATATACATACGGTGGGGAGGAGACTGTATATTAGGAGGGGGTGGGAGAGAAATATACATATGGTGGGGAGAGAATATATACATATACGGTGGGGAGGAGACTGTACATTAGGAGGGGGTGGGAGAAAATATATACATACGGTGGGGAGGAGACTGTACATTAGGAGGGGGTGGGTGGGAGAGAAATATACATACGGTGGGGAGAAAATATATACATACGGTGGGGAGGAGACTGTATATTAGGAGGGGGTGGGAGAGAAATATACATACGGTGGGGAGAGAATATATACATACGGTGGGGAGGAGACTGTATATTAGGAGGGGGTGGGAGAGAAATATACATATGGTGGGGAGAGAATATATACATACGGTGGGGAGGAGACTGTACATTAGGAGGGGGTGGGAGAGAATATATACATACGGTAGGGAGGAGACTGTACATTACGAGGGGGTGGGAGAGAAATATACATATGGTGGGGAGAGAATATATACATATGGTGGGGAGAGAATATATACATACGGTGGGGAGGAGACTGTACATTAGGAGGGGGTGGGTGGGTGAGAGAGAAAATACATATGGTGGGGAGAGAATATATACATACGGTGGGGAGAAGACTGTACATTAGGAGGGGGTGGGAGAGAAATATACATATGGTGGGGAGAGAATATATACATATGGTGGGGAGAGAATATATACATACGGTGGGGAGGAGACTGTACATTAGGAGGGGGTGGGTGGGTGGGAGAGAAATATACATATGGTGGGGAGAGAATATATACATACGGTGGGGAAGAGACTGTCTATTATATGTATATTTCTCTCCCAACCACCCCCTCCTAATGTACAGTCTCCTCCCCACTGTATGTATATATTCTCTCCCCATCATATGTATATATTCTCTCCCCACCGTTCTCTTGGTGTAAAAAGTTTAAGACCAGGGTGAGGCCAGGCTATGGATGGCTTTGAAGGTGAGTAGTGTTTTGAAGTTAATGCGTTCCTTGATCGGGAGCCAGTGGAGGGAGTGGAGGACAGGAGTGATGTGTTCGCGGGACCGGGTGTTAGTGAGGAGGCGGGCAACTGAGTTTTGGACCATCTGCAGTTTATGGAGGGAGCGGGAGGTGATGCCAGTGAGGAGGGAGTTACAGTAGTCCAGGAGGGAAAAGATGAAGGCGTGTATGAGGGATTCAGCAGCAGGGGGTAGAGGCAGTGACGGATTTTGGCAATGTTGCGGAGGTGAAAATATGAAGTTTTGACAATGGAGCGGACATGGGGTCAAATGAGAGGGTGGGGTCGAGGATGACACAGAGGTTGCGGACTAGGGGGGAGGGGGTGATGGTGGAGTCATTGATGGTGAGTGTGATGTAATACAATAATTTATACTGTAGCATTACAAACCATTTGACAGCCAGGTCCTGCACCTCCGTTCTTGTCCTCTAGGAGCCATCGCAGCATGGCCAAGACCTTCCTCATCCAGCATACTGTCCGGGTGTAACTTATTGCCAGCGGAAGAGTGCAAGAATGCTTCCGCATTCGTCACCGCATGCCAGTACGGTAATGCGCCTTTCCTTTCGCCCCGCTCAGACAAATGCATGTAGTACATTGCAACACAACGCAGCATTTCCGCGGCTGTCTTTAACTAGCAGGACGCTAGTGGGCTAGTCGCTAAAATATATAATTGTACCAACACAGATATTAGGCAGTACACACATTGTCCTGCAATACATGTACAGTGAATGCACAGCTACATTCGCCATATATTTCTATCGCTGCTGCGGTCTATAGTGAAATGCAATATTATTATTATTATTGTAAAGATTATCATTACAATCGCAGCCTGGAGGCAATGTTACAAGTGTACGAGGGTTGTGTGCAAAGAGCACAGCCTCTCAATTTGCACAACGTGCACAAAATAATAATTGTAATGATCTTTACAATAATAATAATATTGCATTTCACTGTAGACCGCAGCAGCGATAGAAATATATGGCGAATGTAGCTGTGCATTCACTGTACATGTATTGCAGGACAATGTGTGTACTGCCTAATATCTGTGTTGGTACAATTATATATAAAACGATATATATATTTGAGCGACTAGCCCACTAGCGAGGCAACCTCCTGCACCATCGCAGCAGCGCCGAGCGTGGTGATACAAGCGGGCTACTCTGAGGAAAGGAGCCCCTTCACGCTAGTGGGCTAGTCGCTCAAATATATATCGTTTTATATATAATTGTACCAACACAGATATTAGGCAGTACACACATTGTCCTGCAATACATGTACAGTGAATGCACAGCTACATTCGCCATATATTTCTATCGCTGCTGCGGTCTACAGTGAAATGCAATATTATTATTATTGTAAAGATCATTACAATTATTATTTTGTGCACGTTGTGCAAATTGAGAGGCTGTGCTCTTTGCACACAACCCTCGTACACTTGTAACATTGCCTCTCCAGGCTGCGATTGTAATGATAATCTTTACAATAATAATAATAATAATAATATTGCATTTCACTGTAGACCGCAGCAGCGATAGAAATATATGGCGAATGTAGCTGTGCATTCAAATCAAATCAAATCAAATCAAATTTATTTATAGGGCCCGACAACACACGTTAATGTCCCCATGGGCCGTACAGGTCTTCTTTAAACAAGTCAAGAAGACAACATAACAATAAGTCAAGAACAGAACAAGAACACCATAGGGTCCAAACATTTTTTAGATGAATGCAAATAAATGAAAGAATGCAAGCACTCCCAGACATACCCCACGCGAAGGTAAGGAAAAACTCACTAAAACCTAACAATAGGGAAAAAAAGCTCCACAGGCAATGTGGAGGAGAGAAACCTTAGAAGGGCCGTTCAAGGGGGGATCTCCCTTCTTAGATGTCGGTGATAGTAGTGTTGCAGACGGACAGTTGGTAAGCATGCACTCATGTGTGTGGTGAGACACAGATGAGTGCATGCAATAGCAACTGTACATTTTGAAAAATTAAAGATAGAGCTAATAGCGATAGCAACTGAACATTTTGAAAGATTAAAGATAGAGTTGATAGCGGATCTATTTGAGGCACAGGGGCGGCGCAAGAGGGTCACGTCCTCCCCGTCTTAGTCACGGGACATTCAACACTCCGGTCGTTGCTCAGGGACAGCCGGAGACAGGGGGAAGGGGGGTGGCGCAGAGAGGGTCGCGAACTCCCGACATCATCGCGGGACATCCGGCACTCCGGTCACCACTACGAGACCTCCGAAGACAGGGGGGCACGCAGAGGGGGTCGCAATCTCCCGGCCTTCGTCACGGGACGTCCAACACTCCGGTCAACACTCCAGGACAGCAAGTCATAGGAAGACAGGGAGACGGGACAGGCGTTAGACAGCTCATGAGATTGTAGTAGGCGGACATAGCAATAGATACAAGTGGTAGGCATATATGTGAATGGAGTAGATATATGAAGTAAGCGTATTATGTGAATAGAATAGAAGTACTTAACCCAGCAATGAAACCGCGTTGACTGTTAATCTGTTAACAGTCTGTTAATCAGTTGACAGGACCACGGACAGACGGCGGTGAATAACTGATCCAATGCCTCGGAGGTGCATGTAGAGCAGTCACTACAAGCTTGGCCAGGACCCCGAGGCATCCATCACCTTGGTCAGCGCCAGGAGACGGGTACTCAGAGAGAAGGGGGAGGGAGGGGGGGGGGGGGGGGGGGAGAGGGGGGGGGGGAATAGTTAGAGAGTTCCCATGTTTGTGGTGCTGCAAAGGAGCAGATATGTAGTACCCTGTAGTGCCATGTAGTACCCCGTAGTGCCATGTAGTACCCTATAGTACCCCATAGTGCCATGTAGTACCCCGTAGTATCCTGTAGTACCCTGTAGTGCCATGTAGTACCCTGTGGTGCCATGTAGAGCTATGTAAGCCATGTAGTACCCTGTAATGCCATGCAGTACCAAGTAGTACTCTGTGGTACCATGTAGTACCCTGTACCCTAACTAAACTACCCTATAGTAAACTACCCAGTGGTACCATGTAGTACCCTGTACCATAACTAAACTACACAGATTAATCTAAAGGTCAGTCCCCGACCAGGTGAGATCAAGGTAGGTTGAAGGAGAGAGAGAAAAGATGAGTCTTAAGCAGGGATTTAAAAGCTTCGACAGAGCAGGCGCCCCTGATGACGGCAGGTAATTTGTTCCACAGGTAGGGAGCGCGGTAGACAAAGGCTCTGTGGCCGGCGGATTTCTTTTTAACCCTAGGGGTCGATAGAAGCCCCGCATTTTGTGAGCGCAGAGCACGAGCGGGCGAGTATCGGGAGATGAGATCAGATAGATAGAGCGGTGCAAGCCCATTTAAAATTTTGTAGGTGAGGAGTAGCACTTTAAAGTCAGAGCGGGCTTGGATAGGAAGCCAATGTAGGGCGGACAGAACTGGTGTGATGTGATCAAATTTTCTAGTTCTAGTTAGTATCCGTGCAGCCGCATTTTGCACGAGTTGAAGATTTTTGATGCTTGAATTAGGTAAGCCTGAAAAAAGTGCATTACAGTAGTCCAGACGTGATGAGACAAAAGCATGAATCAGGGTTTCAGCATCAGCCAGAGTTAAAATGGGGCGTATTTTTGCGATATTACGAAGATGGAAGAATGCAATTTTGGTGACATTTTTTATATGTGCATTAAATGAGAGGGAGGAATCAAAAATGACTCCGAGGTTTTTTATGGTGGAGCTCTGGGATACATGACAGGTATCAAAGTTGAGGGAGATGTCCTGAAACAGGCCTCTGTGGTTTGGGGGGCCAACAATTAACATCTCAGTTTTATCTGCATTAAGGAGTAGAAAGTTTTGCGACATCCATTTTTTGACGGCAAGCAAGCAGGCCTCAAGGTTTTGTAGTTGGGAGGAATCATTTGGCTTAATAGGTATATATAATTGGGTGTCATCAGCGTAAAAATGAAAGTTTATGCCAAATTTGCGTATGATATCGCCGAGGGGTAGCATGTAAATCGAAAATAGCAAAGGGCCCAGGACAGAGCCTTGTGGGACACCACATTGCACTGGGAGGGTCTCAGATGTTAAATCATTATAGACCACGCAGTGTGTTCTATCAGTTAAATAGGATTTAAACCAAGCTAGTGCGAGACCCCGAATGCCAACATGGTTCTCAAGCCGACCTAGAAGAATCGAGTGATCGATAGTGTCAAAGGCTGCACTGAGATCAAGCAATAAGAGCACAGAGGTGAGGTTTGAGTCAAGAGAGAGCAGTAAGTCATTTGTGACTTTGGTAACCGCCGTTTCGGTGGAGTGTAAGGCTCTAAAGCCAGATTGAAATGATTCATTAAGATTATTGTTTGATAAATGGTCAGTAAGTTGCGTTGCGACGATCCGTTCTAATACTTTGGATAGGAATGGGAGATTGGAGATAGGTCTGTAATTTTTCAAGATTAGAGGGTCGAGGTTCGGTTTTTTAAGTAATGGTTTAATGACGGCTGATTTAAAGGCCAGGGGCACCACGCCAGTAGACAAAGAGGTGTTGAAGATATTGAGTAGGGCAGGGCCTAGAGTTGGGAAGAGTTTTTTGATGAGAGTTGCTGGGAGAGGGTCAAACAGACAGGTTGAAGGTTTAGCCGCGCCAACCAGTTTAGAGAGGGCACTAAGTGAGACGTTTTCAAGGCAGCATAGCGTATGACTGGAATCAAAGTCAGGGGGAATGCCCGTCAAAGGTTGGGAGGGACTCTGATTGTTGAGTAAAGCAACAATTTCATCTCTAATGAGGTCAATTTTCTTGGTAAAAAATGTCATGAATTCGTTAGCCGAGAACGCATGGTTTAGGGCACTTGGTTGTTTCTGCGTAAGTTTTGCAACTGTGTCAAACAGAAACTTTGAGTTGTTTTTGTTTTCATTTATGAGCCTGGAAAAATAAGAGGTTTTGGCAAGTGAGAGTGCCTTTTTGTAGTTACGTAAACTATCATTCCAGGCGAGGCGGAATACTTCGAGTTTGGTCGAACGCCATTTATGTTCAAGTTTGCGACAAGCCTTTTTAAAGGAGCGCGTTTCCTCCGTAAACCAGGGAGTTAGTTTTTGCGGAGCACGTTTAATTTTAGGTTTAAGGGGAGCGACAATGTCGAGGGTGCTACGAAGGGCGGCATTAAGTTTGTCTGTAAAGAGATCAAGGGGGCCAGAGTAAGAGAGGAAGGGAGAGAGGGTGTCTGGTAGGCAGTTAACTAGAATTGGGACAGTTGAGGCGTTAATACGACGGCTCATGTAGGATTCTACACTGTCTGGGCGAGAAACCGTCAGATCAATTTGAAATTTGATGAGGTAGTGGTCTGAGAGAGCAGGAACATAGGGGGAGACGGTCAAATTTGACACAGTGAGACCGCGGGCTAGGACTAGGTCAAGGGTGTTCCCACCACTGTGAGTGGGTTGGTCAACGATTTGAATGAGACCGACAGAGTCAATGATGTCGGTAAAAGCCTTATTTAGGGGATCTAGAGTTTTATTGGAATGAATGTTAAAATCACCAACAATTAAAAATGTTATCTGAGCGCATAACAAGCTCAGAGATGAAAGTTGAAAATTCATCTAGGAAGAGGGTGTAAGGGCCTGGGGGGCGGTATAGGACAGCCATTACAAAGGATGCAGTGGAGGTAGGAATCAGACCGCCACACTTTCTGTTGGGTGGAGAGGGATGCAACAGGAGCACCTCAAACGAGGAAAACTTACAGTTTGCGTCGGATGTAAAGTTGTGCTTAGAGTCATAAATTAGAGCAACTCCGCCTCCTTTCTTGGAGGTGCGTGCGATGTGGGAGCTACTAAAATTAGGGGGTGAGGCCTCGTTTAAGGGCAGAAAATCATTAGGTTTAAGCCATGTCTCAGTGAGGCCAAATAGGTCGAGACTATGGTCTGTTATCAGTTCATTTACCAAAAGAGCTTTGGTTGGCAGAGAGCGGATGTTGATAAGGCCAACCTTCACACTCTCTGTATACTTAGCAGCGCGGTTTTCAGCCATGCGGGTAGGTTTAATCGCAATTAAGTTGGCATGGTTTGTCGCACAAGGACGAGCTGTATGTATTGCAGGACAATGTGTGTACTGCCTAATATCTGTGTTGGTACAATTATATATAAAACGATATATATTTTAGCGACTAGCCCACTAGCGTCCTGCTAGTTAAAGACAGCCGAGGTTGAGTAGTTTCTTCTGATATCACTTTCAAACTCCAAGTGATTCATTGCAATGTACGCGGAAATGCTGCGTTGTGTTGCAATGTACTACATGCATTTGTCTGAGCGGGGCGAAAGGAAAGGCGCATTACCGTACTGGCGTGCGGTGACGAATGCGGAAGCATTCTTGCACTCTTCCGCTGGCAATAAGCTACACGCATACTGTCCTTCTGAAGCTCTGAAGTCATTAGTGGCCATGAACCTAAAGAGAGAGAGCGAGAATACGTTAGTAGATAGTCTAAGGCCAGTGATTCTCAATATTATTTTGCATATCTAGGACCTCTAATTTAGTCCATGTCATGCACATCTACATAAAATATACTGTAGCATTACAAACCATTTGACAGCCAGGTCCAGCACCTTTCCGTTCTTGTCTTCTAGGAGCCATCGCAGCATGGCCAAGACCTTCCTCATCCAGCATACTGTCCTTCTGAAGGTCTGAAGTCATTAGTGGCCATGAACCTAGAGAGAGCGAGAATACGTTAGTAGATAGTCTAAGGCCAGTGATTCTCAATATTATTTTGCATATCTAGGACCTCTAATTTAGTCCATGTCATGCACATCTACATAAAATATACTGTAGCATTACAAACCATTTGACAGCCAGGTCCAGCACCTCTCCGTTCTTGTCTTCTAGGAGCCATCGCAGCATGGCCAAGACCTTCCTCATCCAGCATACTGTCCTTCTGAAGGTCTGAAGTCATTAGTGGCCATGAACCTAGAGAGAGCGAGAATACGTTAGTAGATAGTCTAAGGCCAGTGATTCTCAATATTATTTTGCATATCTAGGACCTCTAATTTAGTCCATGTCATGCACATCTACATAAAATATACTCTAGCATTACAAACCATTTGACAGCCAGGTCCAGCACCTCTCCGTTCTTGTCTTCTAGGAGCCATCGCAGCATGGCCAAGACCTTCCTCATCCAGCATACTGTCCTTCTGAAGGTCTGAAGTCATTAGTGGCCATGAACCTAGAGAGAGCGAGAATACGTTAGTAGATAGTCTAAGGCCAGTGATTCTCAATATTATTTTGCATATCTAGGACCTCTAATTTAGTCCATGTCATGCACATCTACATACTGTAGCATCCATCAACACAGGATGACCCTTTCCAGCTGTTGAAATGAAAGTCCCAGATTGAAAAGTATATATATACACAGTCACACACACAATAAAACATTGTATACATCACTTACAAGCATGACCACTTGAAGATCTTGAAGACTTGGTAGATCTTGACCGTCTTGGGAGAGAGAGAGAGAAGGCATTACAGGATGACTCTTTGAAAATGATGTCCCAGATTAAAAAGTATATATTATATATACACAGTCACACACACAATAAAAACCACAACCACTTGAAGTATACGGGTAGTTGTTATTGAGCTGTCTTCTGCTTTCATGTCGTTGTTGAGAGACAGCACTGTAACAGTATTTGCTACATTAACAATGAAATTATATATTTTATAATTAAATTAAACCATGAAAGATCTGCGTGATATGCATTGGTTAGCTAACGTCAGTATTCTACAGTCTAGGCCTGCTAGCAGTAGTGCTTGTATTACAGATCCCGCCAGTTTCATAATATCGAGCAAATAACGTTACAGTAGACTAGTCACTGAAACACAGACTAAACAGCATTTATATCAGCAGCACGCATTACTTATAAATAATAAAATATATGTGTTGCACAATTACCCGAGATGAGAACAGTTGGTGACAACGTGAGGCTCTGCCTGTAGCAGTGTATGTAGCCTATATATGTGTTGCACAATTACCTGAGATGAGAACAGTTGGTGAAACGTGAGGCTCTGCCTGTAGCAGTGTATGTAGCCTATATAGCTAACGTGAGCTCGCGCTACACTCAGTGTATGTAGCATAGATATCTATAGATATCTGTGTTCTATAGATATCTATGGTATGTAGCCTATATAGCTAACGTGAGCTCGCGGCCTCGCGCTACACTCAGTGTATGTAGAGCTAGTAGCTAACGTGAGCTCGCGCTACACTCAGTGTATGTAGCCTATATAGCTAACGTGAGCTTGCGGCCTCGCGCTACACTCAGTGTATGTAGAGCTAGTAGCTAACGTGAGCTCGCGCTACACTCACTGAAACACAGACTAAACAGCACTCATTTATATTAGCGGTATTACTTATAAATAATCAAAAATATCTGCATAAATTACCTGAGATGAGAAGAAATGCAACCGTGTCATACTGGTCTGGTCTGATGGTCTGGTCTCAATTCAAAATTTCAAAAACCACAATGCATTGTGGGGATCCCCCCCCCCACAATGCAACGCAGCTGTTAGTCAGTGTTGCCAAATGACAATTATTATTTATATTATTTTATATAACAGTTACTCAATCAACTTGCTTTATGCCTACAATCTCTCTGACAAATCTCAATGGCACAAGAATAACTTAAAATAATACTAATAATA
>NW_028173221.1:0-5000 GCF_963971535.1 Notolepis coatsorum | reverse complement strand
GGGGTAGTTTCTGGTATTTTGGGGTATACTTTGGGGTAGTTTCTGGTATTTTCTGGTATTTTCTGGTATTTTGGGGTATTTTGGGGTAGTTTCTGGTATTTTGGGGTATACTTTGGGGTATTTTGGGGTACTTTGGGGTATTTTGGGGTATTTTATGGTATTTTCTGGTATTTTGGGGTAGTTTCTGGTATTTTGGGGTATACTTTGGGGTAGTTTCTGGTATTTTCTGGTATTTTCTGGTATTTTGGGGTCGTTTCTGGTATTTTGGGGTATACTTTGGGGTATTTTGGGGTAGTTTCTGGTATTTTCTGGTATTTTCTGGTATTTTGGGGTAGTTTCTGGTATTTTGGGGTATACTTTGGGGTATTTTGGGGTAGTTTCTGGTAGTTTCTGGTATTTTCTGGTATTTTGGGGTATTTTGGGGTATTTTCTGGTATTTTCTGGTATTTTCTGGTATTTTGGGGTAGTTTCTGGTATTTTGGGGTATACTTTGGGGTATTTTGGGGTACTTTGGGGTATTTTGGGGTATTTTCTGGTACTTTGGGGTATTTTAGGGTATTTTGGGGTAGTTTCTGGTATTTTGGGGTATACTTTGGGGTAGTTTCTGGTATTTTCTGGTATTTTCTGGTATTTTCTGGTATTTTGGGGTATTTTGGGGTAGTTTCTGGTATTTTGGGGTATACTTTGGGGTATTTTGGGGTACTTTGGGGTATTTTCTGGTACTTTGGGGTATTTTAGGGTATTTTGGGGTAGTTTCTGGTATTTTGGGGTATACTTTGGGGTAGTTTCTGGTATTTTCTGGTATTTTCTGGTATTTTGGGGTATTTTCTGGTATTTTGGGGTATACTTTGGGGTATTTTGGGGTAGTTTCTGGTATTTTCTGGTATTTTGGGGTAGTTTCTGGTATTTTGGGGTATACTTTGGGGTATTTTGGGGTAGTTTCTGGTATTTTCTGGTATTTTGGGGTATTTTGGGGTAGTTTCTGGTATTTTGGGGTATACTTTGGGGTATTTTGGGGAATTTTGGGGTAGTTTCTGGTATTTTGGGGTATACTTTGGGGTATTTTGGGGTAGTTTCTGGTATTTTCTGGTATTTTGGGGTAGTTTCTGGTATTTTGGGGTATTTTGGGGTAGTTTCTGGTATTTTGGGGTATTTTGGGGTAGTTTCTGGTATTTTGGGGTATACTTTGGGGTATTTTGGGGTAGTTTCTGGTATTTTCTGGTATTTTCTGGTACTTTGGGGTGATTAGTAGGACCCGTTCGTCTTGTTTACATCAGGGACCCCCATTTTCAATTCATCATAACATGACATGTGACATACAGATAGACACTTCTATACATTTATGACATACCAGATTTGCAAATACAGTAGGCCTACTGTTTGTGATACAAAAAGAGTCTAGAAAAGAGAGTATATATTTGACGTAGAACCGTACATTATAGGTGGGGGGGGGTAGGAGGGGTGGGGGGGGGGCACTGTACAACTGCACAAGCACAACTGTACATTGGAATATTGACAAAACCATGTTTGGTACTTTACTGTACATTGGAGGGGGTTGGGTTAGGACATTTACAGGGGCCAGTTTCGAATTGCAGTCTCCCGTAGGTGTTCTTTGAGAGTGCTTTGAAAGTGGGTAGTGATTCACATTCCTTTACATCTTTGGGTAGGGCGTTCCACATTGATGTGGCATAATTGCGAAATGTGTTTAGTCCCTGTTTGAGCCGAATCTGGGTTTAACATGATTTGTGGAGCTCCCATGGTGTTGTGGTCGTGGTATTCACTGACCTTTGGGAAGTATTTTGACATGTACACATATACCTTGGTCGTGTATGTATCTTGTAGACAGGCCCATTGCAAGTTGCTGTACTCTGTCGTCTACTCTAAGCCATCCTAGGTTGTCACGTGGGCAGGGGCGAGGTGGGTTCTAGAAGTAAGGTCAAGCAGTAGTCTGACCAGTTTGTTTTGAGATGTTTGTGTAGCAGGGTGGATTATCCCTACTTTATGAGATGTACACTGTCACCAGGTAGGGGGGAACGCAGCAGATCTGAGTCCAACTGAATCCCCGACTTTAGTGCAGGAGTGGAGCTTTAGCAGAGGGTCACAGCCTCTTCACCCTGCTCCCCTCTGGGAGAAGGCTGAGGATCCCAAAGGCTGTGAAAGCTCGACACAGACTGAACTTCTTCCCCTCAGCCGCCAGGCTGATCAATGCCTCAGGTCCCCCCCCCCCCCCCCTCGGTACCCCCCCCCCCCCCTCCCCCCTCTGCCCCCAAGTGACACTGGCACAATGACACTGACTGCACTGCACTAGTCCGTACTGGATCCCTGCACTATTCACTTTATATATATATATGTATTTATTGATTAATCCCCCACTGCACTGTTTCGTTTCTTGTCTGTGTTGGTGTTGTTTTCTGTGAAAAAAGAAAGGAAATGCATACACTGTATTGCTGCAACAATTACCAATGTGTTTTACACAAATGGCTAAATAAAGGAATCTGAATCTGGGGCCTAGGATTTACTAACCTAGTGTGCTGGTCCAGCTTTAACAAATTATCTCTGTATCTTTTCAATGTAAATAATAAATCAGTAACCAGTATTGTTATGTTAGCGTACTGAGCTGCGGTTAAAGGCCTTCACCACAGGTTAAAGGCCTTAACCACAGTTGTTATGTTAGCTACTGAGCTGCTGCAGGCCTTAACCACAGTATTATGTTAGCTATGAGCTGCTAACTATAGAGGCCATAACCACAGTATTACATATACTCTTGTTAGCTTTATGAGGCTACATCAACACGCTCCTATGAGTGCAGCATATGCAGCTTTATGAGGCTACATCAACATCCTATGAGTGCAGCTATAATATTAGCTTTATGAGGCTACATCAACATGCAGGCTCCTATGAGTGCAGCTATTTAAAGGCCTTAACCACAGTTGTTATTTTAGCTACTGAGCTGCTGGTTAAAGGCCTTAACTACAGTGTTGTTATGTTAGCTACTGAGCTGCTGGTTAAAGGCCTTAACTACAGTGTTGTTATGTTAGCTACTGAGCTGCTGCAGGCCTTAACCACAGTATTATGTTAGCTATGAGCTGCTAACTATAGAGGCCATAACCACAGTATTACATATACTCTTGTTAGCTTTATGAGGCTACATCAACACGCTCCTATGAGTGCAGCATATGCAGCTTTATGAGGCTACATCAACATCCTATGAGTGCAACTATAATATTAGCTTTATGAGGCTACATCAACATGCAGGCTCCTATGAGTGCAGCTATTTAAAGGCCTTAACCACAGTTGTTATGTTAGCTACTGAGCTGCTGGTTAAAGGCCTTAACTACAGTGTTGTTATGTTAGCTACTGAGCTGCTGGTTAAAGGCCTTAACTACAGTGTTGTTATGTTAGCTACTGAGCTGCTGCAGGCCTTAACCACAGTATTATGTTAGCTATGAGCTGCTAACTATAGAGGCCATAACCACAGTATTACATATACTCTTGTTAGCTTTATGAGGCTACATCAACACGCTCCTATGAGTGCAGCATATGCAGCTTTATGAGGCTACATCAACATCCTATGAGTGCAGCTATAATATTAGCTTTATGAGGCTACATCAACATGCAGGCTCCTATGAGTGCAGCTATTTAAAGGCCTTAACCACAGTTGTTATGTTAGCTACTGAGCTGCTGGTTAAAGGCCTTAACTACAGTGTTGTTATGTTAGCTACTGAGCTGCTGCAGGCCTTAACCACAGTATTATGTTAGCTATATGAGCTGCTAACTATAGAGGCCATAACAACAGTATTACATATACTCTTGTTAGCTTTATGAGGCTACATCAACACGCTCCTATGAGTGCAACATATGCAGCTTTATGAGGCTACATCAACATCATATGAGTGCAGCTATAATGTTAGCTTTATGAGGCTACATCAACATGCAGGCTCCTATGAGTGCAGCTAATGTTAGCTTTATGAGGCTCTGCCCCCCCCCCTCCACTCCTATAACACCCACCTCGCTCTGCCCCCCCCCCCCCTCCACTCCTCTAACATTTTATTTATTAATTTTATTATTATTATTTTATTTGTTGCCATTAAAATAATAGGCAAGCATAGGGCTAAAACATTTTCATAAACAATAATATAATCTTTTGTTATTTGGTTATAATAAGGGCTTTTCTATGCATTTGTCTGATTGATTGATTGATTGATTGATTGAAAGCTTTATTTACAGACTGCAGAGTGGGTACAGTACAGCTGTATTCACTTGTTGCGGTGGTCTCAACGGAACAATTTTGATTGACAGTCGATTCTGCCAATCACACCGCTGTTGTGTGTGGGGGCGGCGTCGCTTGACTGAAACTTCGGCTCTGCCCCGGCAACCATTGCCGGGCCAGAGCCGGTTTATCTTTGGCGAGCCCGAGTCGGCTCTGCCCCGGCAAGCAGAGCCGGGCCAGAGCCGGTTTATCTTTGGCGAGCCCGAGTCGGCTCTGCCCCGGCAACCATTGCCGGGCCAGAGCCGGTTTATCTTTGGCGAGCCCGAGTCGGCTCGGGCACGGCAACCATTGCCGGGCCAGAGCCGGTTTAGCTTTGGCGAGCCCGAGTCGGCTCTGCCCCGGCAACCAGAGCCGGGCCAGAGCCGGTTTATCTTTGGCGAGCCCGAGTCGGCTCTGCCCCGGCAACCATTACCGAGCCAGATCCGGCTCATCGTTGGCGTGCCGTGCCGGACATATGCCGAGTGTGCCGACCGGTAGCCGGAATTGGGCCGAGTATGCTGGCCACCTGGGTAGTTACACACAGTCATCATATCTCTCCTAGTTACACACAGTCCTCATATCTCTCCTAGTTACACACAGTCATCATATCTCTCCTAGTTACACACAGTCCTCATATCCCTCCTAGTTACACACAGTCACCATATCTCTTCTAGTTACACACAGTCCTCATATCTCTCCTAGTTACACACAGTCATCATATCCCTCCTAGTTACACACAGTCCTCATATCC
>NW_028173222.1:2500-4000 GCF_963971535.1 Notolepis coatsorum | reverse complement strand
CAACCGTTCGGGCGCTACTGCCCCTGCTCGCGAGACGCCGAGCTAACGGCGCACGCGACCAGAAGCGAGCTCGCGGCGGCGCGCGAGGAGCTAAAGCTACCCCGCGCCAGGCCTTGGCCTATAACAGCAAGCTAACGTTACCTAGTGATCACGACATGCTAGCGCCGCAGCTAACAGCTGACTGGCTAACAGTAGGCCCAACCTAAGTAGGCCATGCAGCGATCCCAGCAGGCTAACGCAGCAGCTAACAGCTGACTGGCTAACCGTAAGCTAAGCAGCTATCACCTGAACATGTATACAATGACATAACACTCACCCAGACAGGCCGCCGTTCTGAACCTCTCCTCACTTTTTAAGAGAAAAGAGAAACAAGATGTCAACACTGCTTTACAACGGTGATTTTACCAACACCCGACGGAATCAGCACAATACCAAACTGGCCTGTGTAGCTGACTTGAACATGGATCTGCCGCTATCGCACATCCATGCACATATCTCCTCGTGAAGGAATACTCTCATTTGGATATGAAAGAAGGGGCTTAAACACGGGACAGAGAGATATCCACTCGTCCAGAACACACAGGGATCACCAGTGTTAATGGTCGCGGCCCACTAGTTAAAACTACAATGGTCTTCAGACCAAGGCCTTCTGTCGCCTAGGTGGCTGAACAAAGGACCCTAGCCTGGGGCCGGTTTCCATAAACATTGTCAAGTAGCCCCCATAGCACTAACAGACAAGTGAAGCCCGCCAGCAACAGTACTCACCCAACCTGAAACCCACCGCTTCTCACAACAGCGGCGCGTCCGACAGTTCAGCTGTGGCCTGACAGGTTTCACCCCAACAAACACAGCAAGGAACTGCAGTTGAGAAGCATGCAGCGGCGTGCTCCCAATACGAAAACCGGTGGAGGGTTTTTAGAATGATCATCATCTTCCAGACACTCCAGTACGAAGACAATATCGCCGTATTTTCTCGAAAATAGTGAGAGAGAAAATAAAGATATGATGTCAACGTATCTCCTTCCTTGTAAACAATATTTTTCTCCACGTCAACTAACAACACGTCAAGTGGAGTACTACCGAGGCACTTCCTTGTGGTGAAAGCGAGAAGGAGGAGAGCAGGTGACCACACACCTGCTTATGAAGGTAAGCTGATGAGGGGTGTGGTCAGACTAATACTGGTATTAAAGGTACATTTGTGGAATTTATTCAGTGCGCGTGCACGTACGCGAGATAGTGCAGTGTGATGCCAAGCAGAGCCCCTAATGGAACAGAACTCCGCAGATGGAGCATCGCCGTCGGTTGTGTGATAGTAAAGGGTTAACCTTCTGTCGTGCGGCAGTGAAAGGGTTAAACCAAATCTTCCAACTGCTGGAGACAGTGTGGATTCTCTGAGGGCAAATCATCATCACATATTCTGGTCGTGTCCCGCGCTGATGCCTTTCTGGAGGGAGGTCCATACAATCTTTGAGAAAGTATTCCAGCTGGACATTCCATTTA
>NW_028173223.1:0-19190 GCF_963971535.1 Notolepis coatsorum | reverse complement strand
AAAAAAACATTATGTCATACATTCTAGAGAGAATGATTTATGACGGACCGCACGGGTGGAAGAGGTTAACACTCTTAGACACTTTAAGGACATCATCTTAATTCCAATCCACATGTCCGCGGCGTTGACGGACAAGGCAGGACACAGGGAGTAGAACCTTCAGCCCACCCCCCCCACACACACACACACACACCCAACCCCATGCGCTCAGCCCCCCCCCCCCCCCCCCCCAACCCCCCAAAAGTGTGCAGCCCCAAATATAACCCCAGGACATGCCGGCAGAGGGGGAAAGCGGGGGAAGCGTTTCCCTGATCAACACAGAGGAAGACAAAGATAAATAAGCAGCGGTTAGGATCTACAGGGCAGTTCAAGGGATCAGCGAGGAACCGGGACTTCTGCCAGGCACACCCCCCCCCCCCCCAATCTCGCTCTCGAGGCCCCCGTGACTGGGTTCAACTCTCAGCAGGGGGAGAATATGTGCACGTCAGGGTTCGGGTGCGAGGAGCGGGGGGTCGGCAGCCCGTGTTTTTTGGAGGAATTCGGCACCACGTCGGGGAACCGCGTTGAGAGACATGAGTGAGTCGATCGCTTGGATACACACTTGTCCTCTTGTCCTTCCCACGTGAACCCGTCTCTCTCTCTCTCTCCCCCTCTCCTGTTTTCTCTGATTGCATCGAAGAGCTCTACAGGCTCACTGTATGCAGACTAATGAGCTCTAATGAGCAGGCTGCAGGGTTTCTTTAGATGTACATGTCCTCTTGGCCTGCAGCTCTCTGCCCCTCTCCCACACATGGTGGAGGGCCTACAATTGCTTTTAACACTGTGCCATCATCCAAGCAACCTCACCATCTGCGTCCCTCTTATATACCCGATATGTAATTTGTGAGATTTCAAAGGGATAGTTCAGATTGTTATTATTTATCTTCATAGAAGTGGTATGAGTTCTGGCGGCGTTACCTAAGCTACTCTAAGTGGCACCGCAGCATTGCAAACAAAGGTTTTTAACCATCCGCAATGGAATACAGCGGTTCTCTTGTATTTCTGACCCTCAATTCTTCTCTAATCAGTACACATGTGACCCGGCACAGTCTGACCCGTCTTGTTAACACATTCCCCGCCAATCCCGTTGTACAGCGTGTTTTGCCGGCCATGCGAATTCTGCCAGACCACGCTGTACAGCGTTATTGAGATCATATTTCATTTTTTCGCCATGGCATTCATAATTCCGCCACCCAGCCTCTGGTGATACAGTGGGACCCTGCACAATAGTGCAACGCCTCAATACCGCCGCCTGGTGGATGATCGGGCGAGTTACAACCGGAAGTGGCCATCGCTGCATCTGGGAAATCCGTCCGGCAGTCACATATCGTTGCGGGACTACAGACAAACACTTTAGGACGTTTAGGATCATGTACAGTTGAACATTTTTATATAGCGTGTATCGCCAACAAACGGCATTTGATAATCTATATATGCGTTTATGCCTATATCTCACGTTCTAGGAATTACTGCAGAAAACGATAAAAACATACTTATATTCTAGAAGGTATTTTTGGAAGAATCTTATGAATGAAAAAGTATAACGTTCCTACATCCTGAACGATAGATAATCGATGTTGAATGGGCCATAGTAATGTCAATTTAGCAATACAATTTAAAAGGTTATAGCCCTGCAAAGAAGGTGAACATCTCCATAGGCTTAGAGTGGTGGCAGTGAGCCTACATTGGTGGATATAACCATGGCAGGGAATGTGTTAAGGAGCTCACGATTCCAAAATGTTGCCCAATTCAGAAATAGGTTGAAATGGAGATTTTGAGTGCTTTGACATGTTGTCTATATGTCTCATTATTTGCAAAACTTAATGCAATGACAATTAAACGTCTATTCTATTCTTGTGGTACATTGTGGTATTTTGGGGATATACTTTGAGGTTATTTCGGGTATTTTTAGGGTACTTTGTGGTATTTTGGGGTATACTTTGGGGTACTTTGGGGTACTTTTACGGTACTTTGTGGTACTTTTAGGGTACTTTGTGGTATTTTGGGGTATACTTTGGGGTACTTTGTGGTTCTTTGTGGTATTTTGGGGTATACTTTGGGGTACTTTGGGGTACTTTGTGGTTCTTTGTAGTACTTTGGGGTACTTTGGGGTACTTTTAGGTACTTTGTAGTATTTTGGGGTATACTTTGGGGTAATTTGAGGTACTTTTAGGGTACTTTGTGGTATTTGGGGGTATACTTTGGGGTACTTTGGGGTATTTTTAGGGTACTTTGTGGTATTTTGGGGTATACTTTGGGGTACTTTGGGGTACTTTGTGGTTCTTTGTGGTATTTTGGGGTACTTTGGGGTACTTTGGGGTACTTTGGGGTATTTTATGGTGATTAGTCCCAGGATGATTCACCCCAGGAGTTCACGAAGATCACTGCAGTTTGAGTCTCCGGCCTGAGAGGATGAACCCTGTAACCACGACAACAGAGCTGTTTGACCTGAGAGGATGAACCCTGTAACCATGACAACAGAGCTGTTTGAGTCTGAGAGGCTGAACCATGTAACCACGACAACAGAGCTGTTTGACCTGAGAGGATGAACCATGTAACCACGACAACAGAGCTGTTTGAGTCTGAGAGGCTGAACCATGTAACCACGACAACAGAGCAGTTTGACCTGAGAGGCTGAACCATGTAACCATGACAACAGAGCTGTTTGACCCGAGAGGCTGAACCATGTAACCACGACAACAGAGCAGTTTGAGTCTGAGAGGCTGAACCATGTAACCACGACAACAGAGCTGTTTGACCTGAGAGGCTGAACCATGTAACCACGACAACAGAGCTGTTTGACCTGAGAGGATGAACCATGTAACCACGACAACAGAGCAGTTTGACCTGAGAGGATGAACCCTGTAACCACGACAACAGAGCTGTTTGACCTGAGAGGATGAACCATGTAACCATGACAACAGAGCTGTTTGACCTGAGAGGATGAACCATGTAACCATGACAACAGAGCTGTTTGACCTGAGAGGATGAACCATGTAACCACGACAACGGAGCAGTTTGAATCTCCAGATTCAGATTTAGATTCCTTTATTAAGCCATTATGTGCCATTTCGACAATTACAGTGTATGCATTTTTCCATAAATCCATAAAACAGCAACAACAGACACAGGACAAAGACAGTGCAGTGAAGGATTCATAATTTGAATAAATATATTCACGATGTAACCACAGGTCCCTGACCCCCGACCTCCTAAAGTCAACAGAGCTATTGCTTCTCTCGTTTCAAACAGAACACAGAAGAAGTAAACGTCCCTCACTGTGAAAATAATTATTTTGGCCCAGTGGTCGGCCGTTTACATCTCTCTGACGTGGCTCTGTGGAGACCGAGGTGGTGCTTTTGAATTAGCAAGCGATGGAAGTTGGCAGCTACAGTGGTCGGCCTTGCCATCAACTAATTATAATTATCCAATAAAATATTATGATCGATGTCTAAATAATCCCACTCCCACCTCTGATCCTATAAAGCGTTGTTTTCAAATGACAATCAACAATGACGCGAAGAGACTCAAGACCACCGCTGCCGGTCGCCATTTCGCCGTAGACTTCGCTCAAATCTCTCCCTCCCAGCATTAAAGGGATAGTTCCGATTTTTGGAACCACACCCCTATTTATGACCAACGATGATGTTAAATAAGATGGATCTTTATTGATCCCCTTTCAGGGGTCAGGGTTCAGGGGTCATTGCAGCACAGGGGGGGGGGGTATAGGCAGGGTAATAGAACACTCTATCTCCCCCGTTAATGCATCCGACTCAGAAGAAAACGACACACTGGAAACGTGATACCTTTCCTTCAAACGTTATGTTTATTCCATAAACATATCCTCAAGATGGAAACAGTTCTGAAAGTCTTTGAAAAGTCCATTGAATTCATTATTTCTACCGGTCTCTCCTGCTATCAGTTCGATGATGGTTGAGGCATAGTGGTTAGCCAAAAGCCTTCCCTGTTAGCCGAAGCTAGCTACCTCGTGGCCTAGGAGGGTGAAGGGGCCTCCCCTCCACCACCCCCACCGCTCCAGCTTACTGGTGTCTCTCTGTCAACGTGTCTACACATCAGCTTTGTTTCCTAGTCTGAGTCAATGCGGAAGAACTCCCAACTATAAGGTATATTCCCTAGCAACGGCTCTACGTCTCCTGTCACCTCTGACACACTCTAACGCCCTTTCTCGGCTTCTCTGTTGATATGAACTCCCCTCCCTAGCCGACCAGCTATCACCTCGGCCGATTACCTTGGCTCTATCTCTCACAGGGCCTGTCTGTGGCTCCCCCACCGTCTAACTGAGTGAAGACACACACTGGCTGTCTCTTCATTTAAGATCTATAGATCTAGGTTATAGATCAGGATTTCCTTCAATTCTCTCAGCTTTAACCTGTTCCACCCGATGGGACCGGTACCGGACATCTGGTCATAAATCAATATTTTTCTTTATTTCAAACGTATTCAAGTATTAACATCACTAACATGTCACAACAGCATGTAGAATGTATATTATCATCAATACGTTAGTTTAGCAATAGGTTAAAAGTGTCATTAGATAGATTTAACTTAACTAAGATTTGGACAAGTCTAGTCGCGAGGGCGACCATTTTGGATATTTTTCAACCATGGGAATAGTAGTCTTTTTGTGGCCATTTTGTAATAGACATCACTAGCTGTCGATCAGCGTTGGAATTTTTCAGAACTACACTTCCTGGAAGATTCTATAGGGGTTCAAGGTTCAGAGTTCTCTATGAATTATATCAATAACTGTTATTATTCGGGATAATAAGCCACAAAAGGTAACGTTTTTGACAAATTTTAAAACGCAGTTAGTTTCTCTTCCCTATTGTTAGCATTCAGCAACAATTAGATTTGAAAATAGTTTCAAAATGGTGCCACCCTGATAAAAAAAAAAAGCTACTGTACATTACAGTAGATTTCATTATCTGTTCTCACTAAATCCAAATTGAACTCGGGCATTTGAAAGATAATATATGTATATATAAATGTGCGAATTGGCTATAATAAAGTAATTTATAAGCCTCCTATTCTATATTCTATAATAATATTTCAAATTGCATTGGTCCGGATGGGAGAATTCAGTACTGTATCTACAGAACCTTCTGTTTAATTATCTTTCCTTTGTTCATTTCCTTAGATGTTTTGTACACATTATCTCAAGAAGGTACTGAACGAGATCAGTGGCAGTTTTTAATGTTTTGTCATTATTAGCATGGTGTTATTCACTGTCAAAGATGCAAAGAAGAATCATAATTCATATTCTCCTTTGTTTCATCACAATTTAAGCAAGCCTAATAGACACAATATTTCTGACACTGTGAATACATTCCCTGAGGTCCATAGATGTCCCTAGATACCAATATGCAAATGACCTTGTAGAAGTGGAACAATATTCCATTTACCTAGGTATATATTTTAGGCGGATATTCACCACAGGTGAAAGAGGTTAAAGGCCCTCTCGGTGTTAATATAAAGCCTGAGTGGAACTGAGTAGATGTCGGCTGTCATCTACAGATATTTACATTATGTACACATATGAAAAACAAGCTCTTTCCTTCAATAGTGTTCATTGACATTGATCTCCTCTACTTTGTAGAGTTTGTGTGCTTTTACTGTCTGGTTTTTATCATTTTGTGTTTCTTTTAATGCTCTTTATAATGTGCTCTATAATGTGATAATGACCTGTATGCTGCCTCCTTGACCAGGGCCCACTTGAGAAGGAGACGGACGTCTCAATGCGATTAACCCTGATTAAATGAAATAAAAGAAAGTAAATCCGTATATAATTCAGTTAGTCTCTCTCTCTCTCTCTCTCTCTCTCTCTCTCTCTCTCTCTCTCTCTCTCTCTCTCTCTCTCTCTCTCTCTCTCTCTCTCGCTCTCTCTCGGCCGCGCTGGAGGGAATCTCGACTACTAAGCCCCTCGGACACCCTCTGCCAATCTCAGTACTTCCTCCCGCTCCGTTCCAAGTCAAATAACTATCCGCTAAGACGGATCCGAGACCCGGCGGTGATCCACGCAGAGCCTTATTAGAGCCGCCGTCGACCGCAATGGTACCAGAACTCTGCCAGCTCAGCTCCGTGCCTTCAGTGCGTCTCCCAGCACAGTCTCCTAATCCTCCTCCTCCTGCTCCTGCTGCTTCTAGTCCCGAGGCAAAGAGAAAAAACGTCCATACGGCAAAACGTTGACCCTGCTTCTCTCCTCGCTGGCCGTCCGACTCCCAATACTCCCTTGTAGCCTCGTTAACAGCACTGCCAGGTTAATGGTGCATGGTTACCGAAGTAGCAGTAGCAGAGCAGAGCTCAGAGTCCTAAGAACTGCATCTGTGCCTTCTCTATGCTGCCTTACCTTCTGTACGCTGCCTTACCTTCTCTAGTTCGTTTTTGTTTTAGTTCGTTCGTTTTTTTAGCGTTCGTTTTTTTTGCGTTCGTTTTTTCTCTGTTCGTTTTCGTTTTAGTTCGTTTCAGTTTTAGTTCGTAAATTTTTTTAGCGTTCTTTTTTTTGCGTTCGTTTTTTTTTTGTTCTTTTTTGCGTTCGTTTCTTTTCCCGTTCGTTTTCGTTTTAGTTCGTTTTTGTTTTAGTTCGTTCGTTTTTTTAGCGTTCGTTTTTTTGCATTTGTTTTTTGTGTTCGTTTTTTCTCCGTTCGTTTTCGTTTTAGTTCGTTTTAGTTTTAGTTCGTTCATTTCTTTAGCGTTCGTTTTTTTGCGTTCGTTTTTTTTGCGTTTGTTTTTTTCCGTTTGTTTCTTTTCCTGTTCGTTTTCGTTTTAGTCCGTTCGTTTTTTTTGCGTTACCTTCTGTACGCTGCCTTACCTGCTGTACGCTGCCTTACCTGCTGTACGCTGCCTTACCTTCTGTACGCTGCTGCCTTACCTGCTGTACGCTGCCTTACCTTCTGTACGCTGCTGCCTTACCTTCTGTACGCTGCTGCCTTACCTTCTGTACGCTGCTGCCTTACCTGCTGTACGCTGCCTTACCTTCTGTACGCTGCTGCCTTACCTTCTGTACGCTGCTGCCTTACCTTCTGTACGCTGCTGCCTTACCTTCTGTACGCTGCTGCCTTACCTTCTGTACGCTGCTGCCTTACCTTCTGTACGCTGCTGCCTTACCTTCTGTACGCTGCCGCCTTACCTTCTGTACGCTGCTGCCTTACCTTCTGTACGCTGCTGCCTTACCTTCTGTACGCTGCTGCCTTACCTTCTGTACGCTGCTGCCTTACCTTCTGTACGCTGCTGCCTTACCTTCTGTACGATGCTGCCTTACCTTCTGTACGCTGCTGCCTTACCTTCTGTACGCTGCTGCCTTACCTTCTGTACGCTGCTGCCTTACCTTCTGTACGCTGCTGCCTTACCTTCTGTACACTGCTGCCTTACCTTCTGTACGCTGCTGCCTTACCTTCTGTACGCTGCTGCCTCACCTTCTGTACGCTGCTGCCTTACCTTCTGTACGCTGCTGCCTTACCTTCTGTACGCTGCCTTACCTTCTGTACGCTGCTGCCTCACCTTCTGTACGCTGCCTTACCTTCTGTATGCCGCTGCCTCACCTTCTGTACGCTGCTGCCTTACCTTCTGTACGCTGCTGCCTCACCTTCTGTACGCTGCCTCACCTTCTGTACGCTGCTGCCTTACCTTCTGTACGCTGCTGCCTTACCTTCTGTACGCTGCTGCCTTACCTTCTGTACGCTGCTGCCTTACCTTCTGTACGCTGCTGCCTTACCTTCTGTACGCTGCGTTCGTTTTTTTGCGTTTTTGTTTTAGTTCGTTCTTTTTTTTGCGTTAGTTTTTTTGCGTTTTAGTTAGTTCATTTTTTTGCGTTAATTTTTTTCGTTCGTTTTTTTGTGTTCTTTTTATTGCATTCTTTTTTTTGCGTTCGTTTTCGTTTTAGTTCGTTTATTTTTTTGCTTACTTTTTTTGCGTCAGTTTTTTTCCGTTCTTTTTTTTGCGTTCGTTTTCGTTTTAGTTCGTTTTAGTTTTAGTTCGTAAATTTTTTTGCTTTCTTTTTTTTCGTTATTTTTTTGCGTTTTCGTTTTAGTTCGTTAATTTTTTTACGTTCTTTTTTTGCGTCCGTTTTTTTCCATTCTTTTTTTTGTGTTCGTTTTCGTTTTAGTTCGTTTTAGTTCTGTATCGTTAGTGGCTTAGCTTGGCATCGCCTTCTGCACTATCTCGCGTACGTGCACGCGTACTGAATAAACCACAAATGTACCTCTAATACCAGTATTAGTCTGACCACACCCCTCATCAGCTTACCTTCATAAGCAGGTGTGTGGTCACCTGCTCTCCTCCTTCTCGCTTTCACCACAAGGAAGAGGTGCCTCGGTAGATCCCCACACTTGACACCATGATGGAAGAAATTGGATTAGGAACAGCTTGGGAAACAAGGATACGTTGACATCATATCTTTATTTTCTCTCTCACTATTTTCGAGAAAATACGGCGATATTGTCTTCGTACTGGAGTGTCTAGAAGATGATGATCATTCTACAAACCCTCCACCGGTTTTCGTATTGGGAGCACGCCGCTGCATGCTTCTCAACTGCAGTTCCTTGCTGTGTTTGTTGGGGTGAAACCTGTCAGGCCACAGCTGAACTGTCGGACATGCCGCTGTTGTGAGGAGCGGTGCGTTCCAGGTTGGGTGAGTAGTGTTTGCTGGCGGGCTCCACTTGTCTGTTAGTGCTATGGGGGCTACTTGACAAAGTTTATGGAAACCGGCCCCAGGCTAGGGTCCTTTGTTTAGCCGTCTAGGCGACAGAAGGCCTTGGTCTGGCGACCATTATAGTTTTAACTAGTGGGCCGCGACCATTGACACTGGTGATCCCTGTGTGTTCTGGACGAGTGGATTCTCTCTGTCACCGTGTTAAGACCCCATCTTTCATATCCAAATGAGAGTATTCCTTCACGAGGGGATATGTGCATGTAATGTGCGATAGCGGCAGATTCATGTTCAAAGTCAGCTATACAGGCCAGTTGGTACTGTGCTGATTCCGCCGGACGTGTTAATGTCACCGTTGTGAAGCGGTGTTGACGTCTTGTTTTCTCTTTTTTTCTTAAAAAGTGAGGAGGGTTCAGAACGGCGGCCTGTCTGGGTGAGTGTTATGTCATTGTTTACATGTTCATAGCTTACGGTTAGCCGGTCGGTGGCCTGGCGCGGGGTAGCTTGGCTTCTCGCGCGCCGCCGGGAGCTCGCTCCTGATCGCGTGCGTCGTAGATCGGCGTCTCGCGAGCGGAAGCAATAGCACCCGAACGGTTGGAGCAGCCGTTAGCTTGATGCTTTTCTGTTGAACGTGCTTTGATTTTAACATGTTTTACACTCTTGACCACGACGTCATCCTTGACAGGGGATGTTCGTCGACCCTGCCTGAGCCTAGACGGGGATTGCGTCAACAAAGAGGACTGTAGCGACTGGTGGAGCGGCGACGCTGCCCGGATCGAACAACACGGGACGGCTGTGTTCTACGGTGGCTTGTGACTGCACTTCGCTGATCTGCGTTCCGGGCAGGTACGGGGTTGGCCAGACCTCATAAACACGTCTTCTGGTTTTACCTTGCTAAATGTATTGTGAATAACGGTGTTTTTTCCCAAAACGTGTGTTGTTGCAATGCATTTGAGATACGTTGCGGGTTGTGTGTGAGCTGTTTTTGTCACTGGCAGTTAGCTTCTTCGTGCAGATCGTGATGTATTGATCTGGTTGTTGTGTGAGAAACATCATGGTGTTTATGTGTACCGTGTACTCACTACTAAGGCAACTAACCTATGAAGCTATGCTTGGTGACGAGTGAGTAAAAGAATGTTCTTTCTCAGACTGTAATGACAATGAACAGTGAGTTCACACATTAACAGGTTTTCCTGTTTTAACTGGCCGTATTGAGGGTAAAATAGGAGGATTGTGTTTCCCCCCCCGGTTCCCTGGGGACTTTATCACCTCCTATCAGACATGTTGTGCATTAATTGTGTCTTTTGTGTGGTAGGGATACGATGTAACTCTCAGCTTGATTGCTGAGGTTGTGCTAAATCTGCTGGAGAAACTTATTTCCTAAAGGGAAATTGGTTTGGTTGCTGTCATGTGTGCTTAGCAAGGCCTGTGGTCGATACTAATCAAGAATGATGTATTCTCTCATTGTGAAAAAAACGGCGTTCCTCTGTTGAGTGTTTTTGCCATTTTTTGTAGGTGATGATGGGTTGTGTGTGTCATGTGACCTACAACTGGGTTGTACTGGCCACAGAAGCACATGTGTATGTTGGACCGGGGTTCTTAGAGCCCTCTCTATTCTGTGTTTTTCCTTAGTAAAAATCAGATAGCAGGTTAGCTCGTGCGCTGTGTGGAGCTGTGAAACGCTTCATAGAGCTGACTATGACTGTGTCATATTCTCTTTTTGTCGTTACGTCGTATCATGGGTGTGGGGTCGTAAAGGGGTGAACTGGTAACCTTTCCTCTCCCCATTGTTCTGTCGGTCAGGGGTACACCCCCTGTCCTTCAAGGTTCCCGTCACGTGGCGGTTCGGCACGTTACGGGGGGGGGGGGGGGGGGGGGGAGGGAGTTCCTGGTCCCACGGCCTGGTATATTGGGCGTGTGCACCGCAGGAATTCCCCCGCCATAGAGTACGTCACCGTGCGCGTCTCTGTTGGTAGGACTTCCGTGTGCTGTTCAGGTCCATGTGATGGATCTGTTTTCAGGGGGGGTGGTCAGGGCTCCTCCTCACCAAGCGCCTACTCAGGCCTTCTGTGAGTTCGGACTCCTTCTTCCATGTGAGGAAGCCTCCATCAGAGTACAGAGCCTTCCTCCTCAGATTGTCAAAGTGAGTGGACCCTCTAGAAGGGTCCTTTTCTATTGTATGTATATTCGATTCAATTCGTTTATTGAGTGTGTATGGGTTCAGTGCCTCTTCCCCGGAGGCCCTAAAACCAGTTTTTTACATGGCTCAAGGTGCAATATATTCTTTTCAATCTGTACAGCTCGCGTGGGAAGTCTCTCTGGGGATCCCCGTCTCTTTCCTATGGGAGGGTGGTGGGATGTAAAAATGTGAACATTTTTTACCCCGGCTGTGTAGACTGGGATACATACTGTTGATGCTTCCTTCTTTCTATTCCAGAAGTGTTGGAGTTAGGGAGTGTCACACCCCTCTTGTCGTTCCCCTGGGCGCCTTGGGGATTCAATGACAGGTCTAAATAGCCTGTTCATTGATGGGGGTGTGTCCCGACGCACGTATAGTGCTAGCTCGCTGTAAACAGGCGATTGACTGGCACGCCTTAGTTGCTTGTGGTTGAAACAGCGTTTTTATAAAGCAACTGAGATGGGGGTTTTTCCTCTTCCGGCGACCGCATCCCATGACCTGGGTGGGTTGTCGACGGATTCTCGTTCATGTCTGGGGGATGATGACGGGATGGATCTGAACATATGTAGTGGGGTCTCACGCCCTTGGGGTGGGCCACCAGGCGCGGTTCGTCCCGACGTCTGGGTGGCGCCTTCTTTTCATGTTAAGATCAACACGCATATCTGCCCTTCTCCTGGAGTAGGCATGTCGGCGTGGTTAGGGCACGGGACTGGTTCTGGTCACGCTGGTCCAGATCAGTTGAACCCGTTGTCCGCCGGGGATGCAGATCTGCTGTTCTGGTACCCTGAGGGACTTGGGCTTTTTTCAGGGGGAAAAATGCCAGGTCGGTCTGGGTGTCACAGGGTTAAGCGCTATGGAGACCCTGGTTGGGTATGTTTTTACTCAGCACTGTCGTCATGGCTTACAGCCATGCCATTCTGTACGCGCTCGATCTCGTCGGATCTCGGCCGCTACACAGGTTGGTCCTGGTTAGTACTTGGTTGGGAGACCGCCGGGGAATACCAGGTACGGTGTGCTTAGGGGCTGGTTCTCCATTATTTTTCGCTCCTCTCTCACGCATGGCGAAGAGGGGCCTGTGGGGGTGGTTTTTTGACCTCCTCTGGTGACCCTGTGCTTCCCGTACCGCCAGGCCCGGTCCGAAGTGATGTTTGCGACCCGTAGGCCTGGGTTAACCCTTTTTGGAAACTGAAACACTTGTACTGCGGTATAGCCGGTGTATACCCGCAGGTGTGTTTTGGAGTTTTTTCTTGAGGGGTTATAGGAACAACCACCGCATTGGGTAACACCGAGGTGGTTGATTCCCTGGTGTGTTGGAGCAGTGTCAACTCCCGGGTTCACCGGTTGAGGGTGCCCCTGCACGTTCATGACGTCTGCCGATCGTGTCAGCCTTCTCTGCCTCGACCCCTCTGGGTGGGGGTTGTTAAATGGAGGCTTGGTCATGCAACACCGCCAGCTTACGCTCCTTCCGCCGGGGCGGCTGTGTTCAGCTGTCCCCTCTGGCGCCTGTCTCGTCCGCAGTCTCCAGGCTAGGGTTAACAGCCTGTTGCCTGGTTTTTCCCCGGTGCGCTGCCTGCTTCCGTTGGTTAACCTTTTTTGTGTGCTTACGGCCATGCTGACTGCCTATTCTGCAGGGTCAGTGTGCCAGGCGGTGTACTATTGGGGGGACGGGGCCCGCTCGGCTTACGGCCATACCGACCTGAACACGCCCGGTCTCGTCCGATCTCGGAGGCTGGGCAGGTTCTGGCCTGGTTGGTTTCGCCTGGGGTACCAGGTGCAGTAACTGAGGGGCCTTTGTCCGAATACGCTGGCGATGTGGGGGGCGGGGCACTACGTGCCCACCTGGTGGGGTCTTGATGCTGGCATCATGGACTTCTCCGGGCCCCCATTCCAGGGAGTCCAGTCCTTTTGGTGGGTCTGGGTCTTCCTTCGTGCTCCGCTGCTACGGCCTTGCCACGGGGTTGGGTTTGCCCTTGACCCCGTGATTCTGGGGGCAGTAACGAGGTTGTTCCTCCGTTCGTTCCCGGGTGGCATGCGGGTTGTGCGTGTGTGTAGTCGTGGGGTCAAGCCACGGTCTGCTCACCCTGTGCGTTGAGTTGCTTGAGTGCCTCTTCGCACGGTCGGGTCCGTCGCCCTCCCGTGACGTCCCTAATAGGGGGGCTACCCTCCATTAGGGGGGGTCGGGGGGGCTCGGCCCTCCCTGTTCTGATGGTTTTGGGGGGCTGTCAGCGGGGTGTATTTGTCAGCCAAGTGGCTCCGCTTGGCCTCCCTTGTGCAGAAGGCGATGCCAAGCTAAGCCACTAACGATACAGAACGTTAGGTTATGACTATAACCAAGTTCTGTTAGTTAGGGGCGATGCTTGGCATCGGACGCCGCTGCAGCCCTTGTCCTCACCTTGTGGTGAAAGCTTGGGAAGGAGGAGAGCAGGTGACCACACACCTGCTTATGAAGGTAAGCTGATGAGGGGTGTGGTCAGACTAATACTGGTATTAGAGGTACATTTGTGGTTTATTCAGTACGCGTGCACGTACGCGAGATAGTGCAGAAGGCGATGCCAAGCATCGCCCCTAACTAACAGAACTTGGTTATAGTCATAACCTAACGTTTTAGTTCGTACATTTTTTTGCTTTCTTTTTTTCCGTTCTTTTTTTGCGTTTTCGTTTTAGTTCGTTAATTTTTTTACGTTCTTTTTTTGCGTCCGTTTTTTTCCATTCTTTTTTTTCCGTTCGTTTTCGTTTTAGTTCGTTTTCGTTTTAGTTCGTTAATTTTTTTGTACGCTTACCTTCTGTACGCTGCCTTACCTTCTGTACGCTGCTGCCTTACCTTCTGTACGCTGCTGCCTTACCTTCTGTACGCTGCTGCCTTACCTTCTGTACGCTGCTGCCTTACCTTCTGTACGCTGCCTTACCTTCTGTACGCTGCTGCCTTACCTTCTGTACGCTGCCGCCTTACCTTCTGTACGCTGCCGCCTTACCTTCTGTACGCTGCTGCCTTACCTTCTGTACGCTGCTGCCTTACCTTCTGTACGCTGCTGCCTTACCTTCTGTACGCTGCTGCCTTACCTTCTGTACGCTGCTGCCTTACCTTCTGTACGCTGCTGCCTCACCTTCTGTACGCTGCTGCCTCACCTTCTGTACGCTGCTGCCTTACCTTCTGTACGCTGCTGCCTCACCTTCTGTACGCTGCTGCCTCACCTTCTGTACGCTGCTGCCTCACCTTCTGTACGCTGCTGCCTTACCTTCTGTACGCTGCTGCCTCACCTTCTGTACGCTGCTGCCTTACCTTCTGTACGCTGCTGCCTTACCTTCTGTACGCTGCTGCCTCACCTTCTGTACGCTGCTGCCTCACCTTCTGTACGCTGCTGCCTTACCTTCTGTACGCTGCTGCCTTACCTTCTGTATGCTGCTGCCTTACCTTCTGTACGCTGCCGCCTTACCTTCTGTACGCTGCTGCCTTACCTTCTGTACGCTGCCGCCTTACCTTCTGTACGCTGCTGCCTCACCTTCTGTACGCTGCTGCCTCACCTTCTGTACGCCGCTGCCTCACCTTCTGTACGCTGCTGCCTTACCTTCTGTACGCTGCCGCCTTACCTTCTGTACGCTGCTGCCTTACCTTCTGTACGCTGCCTTACCTTCTGTACGCTGCTGCCTTACCTTCTGTACGCTGCTGCCTTACCTTCTGTACGCTGCTGCCTTACCTTCTGTACGCTGCTGCCTTACCTTCTGTACGCTGCTGCCTTACCTTCTGTACGCTGCCGCCTTACCTTCTGTACGCTGCCTTACCTTCTGTACGCTGCTGCCTTACCTTCTGTACGCTGCCTTACCTTCTGTACGCTGCTGCCTCACCTTCTGTACGCTGCCTTACCTTCTGTACGCTGCTGCCTTACCTTCTGTACGCTGCTGCCTTACCTTCTGTACGCTGCTGCCTTACCTTCTGTACGCTGCCTTACCTTCTGTACGCTGCTGCCTTACCTTCTGTATGCTGCTGCCTTACCTTCTGTACGCTGCTGCCTCACCTTCTGTACGCTGCTGCCTTACCTTCTGTACGCTGCTGCCTTACCTTCTGTACGCTGCTGCCTTACCTTCTGTACTCTGCTGCCTTACCTTCTGTACTCTGCTGCCTTACCTTCTGTAGGCTACGCCACACAGTTATGTATATTGTGTGTGTGTGTGTGTGTGTGTGTGTGTGTGTGTGTGTGTGTGTGTGTGTGTGTGTGTGTGTGTGTGTGTGTGTGTGTGTGTGTGTGTGTGTGTGTGTGTGGGTGTGGGTGCATGTGTGTGTGTGTGCGCGTGTGTGTGTGTGTGTGTGTGTGTGTGTGTGTGTGTGTGGTGTGTGTGTGTGTGTGTGTGTGTGTGTGTGGATGTGTGTGTGTGTGTGCTCAAGACTCGTCAAGAATGTTAAAACTGACTTTCTAGTTTTTCTGTACTGTATTATGTTATACACAGAAAGGTAAAGAAACAATATATGTTGTATTTTATGGCAACAACGTTTAGGTTTGTTCGACCCGTGCGATATTAACAGGAAAAACGTCAGAACAATTTGATATGGTTGGACATCCGCTGTTGAACTTCCGCTGTCGGTGTCGTTTTATAAAATCTAGCCGCAAATTCAAACGCCTCTGTTTTAGGACTACGATTTCTTTTTCTCACGTCTAATTCGCCCGGTTTCCAGTCCAACGCGCCAAGCTTATTCTAAATCTAAATCATTGCGGAATTGTAAGAGGTTATGATGCCGTTTAAATGCGGTGACAGTAACATTATTTGAACGCTACGTTTCACTGTTCAACAGGGCTGTACCACACACAAACATTCTAAATAAACAACTAGTCAAAAACATACCCATAAAGACTAGGGATGGGTACCGTTCACATTTGAACCGATACGGTACCGGTACCTGTGAATCGATACCGGTACCCAACGGCACCTTTTTTCTGTACTTTAGTTTAGTCTCTAAAAATGTAATCTTCCTACCTCAATTGTAAAAAAAAAAAAAATCAAAACTTCAAATAACCACACTTTCGACCGTTTTCGGCTTGCCATTGCCCCGACTGCTTTGTTGTTGCGTATATTGTGCGTGTGAACGTTGACATGTAAAATATATTTTTTTTTTTTTTTAAAATTGTAAAAAAAAAAATCTTTTTTTTAACTGTATCTCACGTGAATCGATACTCGGTAGTACCGATGTGTTTCGGTAAGTACCTTTAAAAGTACCGAATTCGGTACCCATCCCTAATGAAGACGCATGAAGACAGACGCGACACACCATTCGAGGCAGTCATTGACATGATTAACAAAGTCCAATACCTCGTTCATTAAATCCGATGGAAAGTTTATCAACAGAGGCCATGTGTTATGGGCGTCCTCCCGGTCTCTCAACTTCATCTCGCCAATGAAAGCACTGATCGTCTTGATTCACATGCAAATGTAATTCCGCCCCCATGCAATGGACTAAATCATGACTGAAACAGCCTTTTTTTATAATTTTTTTTTAATTGTTACTATTATAGATATTATAACTTGACCTTTTATAGTACACTTGTTCTTAAAACTTCAATTTGTAATAATATATATAAAAAATAAGAAAAATGCTTCTTTTCAGCCCAAACGAAATACAGCCTGTGCAGTGCTGTTTGGGTTAAAGTTAGGGTTAAGGTTATAGGGCTAGATCACCAGCAGGGGAACTTATAGGTTTTCTGAAAATGTTAAAAGTTGTCATTTGTATGTAAATGGTAATAGGGCATCGAACCGGGAACATTGGGAATACCAGACGACTGCTCTACTGTCGCCCCCCTTATTTGTAATACTTACGCATGTTGCGTCTTGTAAGGCGTCCATTTGGATCAAGGAAATAGCTTTCTGCACTCGTCAAAACTCCATTGTAGTGTATGAGAGGTATGGGAAAGTTAACCTTCAGTGACGTCACGGCACTGATAGCGTCTGATACGCTTTTTGATTGGCTCCATACATGTTATCCGTGCGTGGACATTTTTAACCCTTTCTGAGTGGAATTTACGGCATCAAGTGGAAAAAAAATAAAGAATGAAATTAGATACCAATGATGTAAACTACCCATAATTGAAGAGTAGGGTTTAACCTGCAAGTGGGCCTTTAAGTGAAAAAGTGTTTCTGCCCGTCTGAAGATATAAACAACTTGCTCTGAACACGACCCAGAACGTTGACCGTGGGACTCTGTAAGTCAGCTAACGGCGAGTATTTCATGCCACTTCACATCATAAAACCTGAACTATCCCTTTCATGCAAAACAACATGATGGAAACCTCTCCATCCCCCCCCCCCCCGACATCAACCCTGCGGTGGGTGTGTATGGGTCCCCCTTGACTGCACACATCAATTTGCCAGATGGCCCAATGCATCTCGTTCCTTCATATTGAAAATCAAAACATGCTTTTTCATTAACGGAAAAAAAAAGAAAAAGAGAAAACTCGCAACAGAACAGAACGGAGCGTGATCCATCACCGGGGCGGGTCGGTCATTTTCATCGAGAGAATGATGTGGCGTGTTGTTCAACTCTCTGTTAAAAGATGTCTTTAAATACAGTATGATGCAGTGTGCGCCTCTAAATACATATTTTCACGACTCTTCTCAAAGTAATATGTCACCTTCTGCAGAACATTGTTTCATTCGGCTGTCAACCTCCCTTCTGCTGTAAGTGTAAGTGCATCCTTAAGTAGGCCGGTGGCAGCCACACTGTCCCTGTTCTGTCAACACCAGCGTTGCTGCAAGTTCACTCCACTTCAACTCCACTTCCACTCATTTTGAAGCTCTCTACCGCATACCTGTCAACCCTCCCGTTTTTCCCGGGATTCTCCCGTATTTCACTCTTCTTTCCCGCCGTCCTCCCGTTAAAATATTTCCCTGTATTTTTTCAGTTTTTTTTTTTTCTTTTTTTTTTTTACAAATCTTTCTTTTTACAAAATGGCTGCAATTCCCCTCAGTGACGACAGGTGGCAGCAGTGTAGATTAGAACGTTAGCACAGGAAGTCAGACTGGAAGAAGGTTGCGACCCGAAGAAGAAGAAGACGGACCGGATAAAGAAGTGATCAAGTCACCAAAGCTGAGGTTAAAATGTCTATGCTTTGTGCAAAAGCCAACGTGGCCTTCAGTTTTTGTGACAATTTCAAACGGAGCGTAGCAGACATGTTCCCTGACTCTGCCATTGCTCAGAGGTAGGTCGGCGGGGAAAACGAAAGCCACCCACCTCATCAAAGGTAAAATGGCTTTGTTAATGCTTTTATATGTCTGCACTTTATGTGCTCATTTTATGCCTGTCTTTTTTCTGTTGTGAAGCTCTTTGACCTGCAGTTTCTGCAGTTTCCCATAGCCAAGATGCACATCTATGGATCGGGCCAAATCTCCCCTTTCCAATGACAGAGTTCAATCTGGATTTAGTATCACCAGGCGTGGAGAAAAAACCGTGAATGAAATCTACTGTAAGTACATTTACTTGTTTATAATGGACATTTCTCCGCCATTTTTCATCAGATTGCAACACAGTTTTTTTGCTAGACGTTCACATAAAGGTAGAGAAATTAACTGCATCCTAAAATCCCAAAAAATCTAAAAGTAAATCCACAAGTAAGATGATTGACAGGAGCTGGCTTGAGCTGGGTAGTGTCGTCCATCGAAAGCCCTGGGTCTCCTCTCCTCATATGACTACAAACTAAATGGCGGTGCGCATTTCCTAGCGTCGATATTCGCCTGTTTCCGATTAGATTTCCAAAACTCATATTTCACTAATAACACGTTAACCTATTGGTAAAACAAACATATTGCTCAAAATATACACTTTGACTGCTGTTTTGACAGGGTTAGGGTCTTTACTCTTGGCTACATTTGAAGAAAAAAAACGCAACATTATTTCATAGTCTGTAGAGATGGATTTATGGTGTGATGTCATTTGCGGTCCACCACCAGACCGCTCGGGCTTAGAGGTTAATCTTCCGTGGGATTTTTATAAACTTTGGATGCATGTGTACTACAAGACTTCAGGCTATGGAACCGTTATGTTTTCCAGCTCCTATATCTCAGCTGGACCTTAAAGACAGGCATCTGGCAACCAGTAAACAGAAATGTGAGTACACAAAACTTTTACTTCAGTATGTTCAGACCAGTCATGCATGTGCTATAAGTATAATAAGTTGCAAATTACTTGGCTCCCCCCAAAATAAACGAATGCATGTGCAAATTTTAAGGCCTTACATTTTTTATTCTGATATTAAGACTTTTTAAGACGTTTTAATACCCTGAAGATACGCTGGAGGGAGAAAGGGGCTAGAGATGATCCCATGC